>NW_017672215.1:53809-62020 GCF_001879085.1 Nicotiana attenuata
AGAAAATAGCTACAAAATAAGAGATTCTCCTAACCGTAAAAGGAGTTGTAAGAGTTAAACTTATAAAGGAACTCCTAAAAATCGAAAAGAATTGCATACTTTTACGTTTGCCTCACGTGTAGTTTAAACTGTAAATGAGAAAAGAATTCTAGCCTTAAGTGATTTACAATTATATCCTCAAATTATATAAATATTTAAGGTTATAAAAGTCGATCAATATTTCGAGGATATTTTAGTCGTTCAACATTTAGCATAAATTATTCATACTTTTATAATAACTAGTTTCTATGTACGTGCGTTGCACGTAGGTCTTCAGTCAACTGCAATAATTTTCTAATGTTGAAATCAATATAGTACAAAAAATATCTGGATTTAGCTACGAAGTTCATCACGGATCCGTCGCTACCAGAATTTTTTAATATTCTGTGATTAATTTGTTGCTAAATAGGATTAGCAACAGATTTTGCAGTTTAGCTACAGAATTTGTTCGTCGCTAATTTTAGTTTTTTTTAGGTAATATTATTACATTAATATAATACTTAAATAAATGAATAGATATCATTTGAACTAACAAAAATGATAATTTGGTTTAGTTAGTTAGATGTCCACATTTGTCGCTTTGGTTGTTCTGTCATGATCAGAACTCTATTCTCTACATAAATATCATTCCTGAAAATGCAACATAAGGTTGTCCGTATGAAAAAATATGTTGTCGTAGAATAGTCCAACATTTAGATTATTTGAACATGTAATTTATTTATTATTATAGTATATCCTAAAAGTAATAGAATTACATGGCTAAAAATATGTCCATATCCCGAAAGTAATTATACTAATAAGAAATCTAACGTGTTCCTAAATGTATTAGGTTTACATGCTAACATATAGTATTATATATCTATGTCCGAAACTAATAAGTCTTTTTAATACTTATTTTTCTATTTTTATATTATTATTATTGATAGCTTCAATTGAAAAAAAAAACTCCTACACCTAATAAATCAAAGTCTCGTTCTTGCTTTTAATTCTTATAGGAATCATTGAATTTATTTTATATTTTTATGGGAATCTACTTGAGTGGTTAAAAGTTAAAAAAATTTCGACGAAGTCTTAATTGAATTCAAAGTCTAAATTTTTGGAAAGTCATAAATATGACAATTCTATCCAACAGATTGGTTAAAAGTTAAAAAAAAATTCCACGAAGTTTTAATTGAATTCAAAGTCTAAATTTTTGGAAAGTCATAAATATGACAATTCCATCCAACAGATTTAAAAATAGTTCAATATTTGAAGGATAATAGGATTCCTAAAGGTAATCATGTAGGATTCCTAACTTGTAGTATTATGTCGTAAAACTAATAGAATTATAAAGTTAATATCTAAAATTTCGATTATGTCCTTTTATTGTGAGTTATTATACTTAATATTAAAAGGTTATTTTTGTAAACCAACATTTTATTCATGCTTTTATAATAATATAGATAGATATAGATATAGATAGATAGATATTTTGTATATATTTACATGTTATATATACACTATAATATAAAAGAACTTTCGGTATTATCGACAGTCCACTACATTTATAACATTTTGATTAGAGATAGAATTAGAAAAAAATTTAACTTTTATATATGAACAGTGTAAAAAAACTTTCGACATAATTGACAATACTACTAACTTTTACAATCTTGTGATTGGAAAATAGAGTTGGCCTTCAAATTTTACATGGTCCTATATATCAACATATTGGCTTCCCTGTCCTTATTCTTAAGTAGTTGCATGCAGAAAGCCAAATTCGGTATCTGAATTTTATGAGTTTAAATTTGTAATTGTATTATATCTTATTTATTGAATTTAAAATTTATTATTTGTATATATCTAATACTATTTATTTTGACAAAAATATACGGTATGATCGAAAGTTATGAGTTTCGTTGAATCCATAGCTTCTACTCCGAGTACGCCTCTGATTGCATTACATCTTCAATAAGCAACTTGGTATTCAAGAACGAAGATCCTTCTTCTTTTATCGCCTTTTTTGACATGTGTGCCAACTCCTTTGCTCTTTTTCTTCTTTCTTCACTCTCTAATCCTTTATCCATTAATTGATCTATTGCTTTTTTTACTTGATCCTTATTAACCAACACACCATTCTTCTCTTCATTCCAAGAATTAATACTCACTTCAACCCCAACTCGAACCCCAATTTTCAAAACATTTACAATAAATTTCTCATTGTAAAATTGCTCGGCAAACATTGGAAAAGTAATCATTGGTACGCCACAAGAAATTCCTTCCAGCGTCGAATTCCACCCACAATGCGTTAAGAATCCTCCCACCGATGGATGAGATAATAATAAAACTTGTGGGGCCCAACCTCGAATAATCATTCCTCTTCCTTTAACCCTTTCTTCAAAATTTTCATCCCTAAGCCATTTTTCAACTTGTGCTGTCAAATTTAGCTTTCTAATTATCCAAATGAAAGGCACGTTTGATGACTCCAACCCTAATCCAATTTCCTTCATTTGCAAAGATGAAATTTGACAAAGGCTACCAAAACAAGCATAAATGACTGATTTAGGCTTCATAGAATCAAGCCAACTCAAACAATTATGTTCATCTATAGAGGTCTTGTTTCCTCTATCAACCATTTCATCCATTTCTTTGTTACACAATGATACTGGACCAATACAAAAGACTTTGTTCATTATTTTCTTGTATTCATCAATATACCAAGGCTCCAACTCTTCAAAAGTATTAACCAAAGTACCTCTTGCCAAGTCTTGGGACTGTTTAATTTTGTCAATAATACTCTTCATATCTTGAGATTTATTTGTTGAAGTACCATTCAACAATATTTGACCTTTTGTGAACTCAATCTTGTGTGGTACATTAGGTATCAAGAATGAATCTGAATCCAACACAAGGGTTTCTTGTATTTTTTCTTGATTTATTATGTGAGAACAAAAAAGAGTGAAACAAGAAACGGTTTGAAATACATACCTTGGAATCTTGAACTTATTGGCAACTTGTTGAGTCCAAATAAGAGGACTAGTTGAAATAATACAACTTGGTTTTGGTTCTAAATCTTGAATCAATTTTTCTAGTGGTTCTTGCATCATCTCACTAGCTAAAAAGAACTCTTTTAATAAATCTAGTGAACTTAGTGTATCTAAGTTTTCACATTCTTGAGGCAATCCAACTTCTTGATTTGGGAAATGAAGAGGAATTAATTGGATTTTTAGATTGGATTTTATAGCATGAGTTACTATAGATTTGTACCTTTGGGCATTGAGAGGTGTGGTGATAATAGAGACAGTCACTCCATGTAGGGCTAGTAATTTTGCAAAGTCTGTTAATGGTATAATATGGCTTTGAGACATTAAAGGTATCAAAAGGAAATGAAGTTGTTTAGATAGGGAAGCCATTTTTGGAAAAGCTTTAGTTTGGTTATGTGTAAAGGGGATTATGTTTTTTGCTCTATATAGCTTGTATTGTCGTGAGATTTATAACAATAAAAAATTGCATTGAGATGTGTGTCAGCAGTGGCGGAACCAGGAATTTTATTAATGGAATTCTAAATATTAAAGAGTAAACAGAACAAGTCCAGGGGATTCAACATCTATTATTTATGCATAAAAAATAATTTTAACCTTATATATACTAATTAATTGACGAAGGATGTTCGGACGAACCCCCTTTCGCCACCTAGCTCCGCTGGCGGTGATAGTTAGATGAAGATAAAATGGACGAGACAAATTTGAGTGAATGAGTGCCAAGGCAATTTTATGGCCGATTAGGGAAAGAGATTAAAACAAAGGACAAATGAGTAGTTAAGTATTGTCCTAAGAATTAGGCTCCAAAAATGATCATGCACTATGGGTTTATCCTACATCTTTTTACGTTTTACTTACCTAATCACTTTGTTTTGTGGTATATAGGTCAAAAGCAGTCGAATGCTCTAAGAATACACGTAAATGACAAAAAGAAAATCACCAAAGAATTTGATAAGATGGATAAAATTACTTTATACTTATTTAAAAAGGTCTCGAGTTTAAACTTTGAAGATAAAGAAATTTATAGTAAGTTTTGGATACTCGATACATAAAAATGGGATGAAAAGAAAACGAAATCAGAAGTAGAATACGCTATATTTTGCTACTTAAAAAATATTGGGCATAGCGTGTGTGGCCTATAATAGCATAGCAGTCTCTCTTGTATACGTATCTATCAGTCAAACCTACCAAGTTTGACTCACAAATAAATAATACTTCCTCTATCTTAATTTATGTGCTATGTTTTAAGTACTAAAATTATTTTCTAAATAAACAATTACGCGTTTGGATAGAATTTTTGAAACTAATAATAAACAATTGATGATGATGTGTTTGATAAAACTTGCTGATAAGCTCTTCTTTGAAAATAATTAAAATATCCTTAATTGTTTTTATAAAAGATTAGAAATTTAAAGTTCCTCGGTAAAAAAAAAAAAGAAGGAATGATGAATGTGTAATGAAGAAAAAGCTAGGAGGTTTGCTTTGTGAAAGGAATTTTGTGAATTATAAAATATTATTAAAAATAAAATAAAATTTTTAGTCAAACTAAATGTCCTATTTAATTTTGATACTTATACGTACTTTTGATATTAATTAAAAGATAAATCAAAACATACTTATAAGTCAGTTTAACGATATTCAGCCAAACACCTCTAATTTTATTGTCAGTTTAAGTTATTCGATCGAAAGCAGGCTATCTATNTGCCTCCAAACTAGAAGATCAGTCACTGGCTACTGTGTATTCTTTTGCAATGCCTTGATTTCTTGGAAATCAAAGAAGCAAGACACAGTGGCAAGAAGTTCAGCTGAAGCTGAGTTTAGAAGCATGGCTTCTACTGCAGCAGAAATTGTGTGGCTCATTGGTTTACTTGGTGAATTGGATGTGAAGGTACAACTGCCTGTGGCTCTATACTGTGATAGCAAGGCAGCAATCCAAATCGCAGCAAATCCTATCTTTCATGAACGTACGAAGCATATTGATATCGATTGCCACTTTATTAGAGAGAAGATAAAAGCTGGTATCATCAAGACAACACATGTGAATACTAAGGAGCAAATAGCAGACATATTGACTAAGGGTCTGGGAAGAACACATCACCAGCACTTACTTTGCAAGCTTGGAGTGAAGAACATTTTTCTACCCTCCAGCTTGAGGGGGAGTATTGAGCCAGGGTAGTACTTTGTATAGAAAGAAACTTTAGGGGTTAAAGTGTGCAAGTTAGAAGTTAGTACCTAACTTAACTATTAGAGTTAGTTAATATCTGTATATAGTAAATGAGTAGAGATTAGTTCCGTAAGTGATTGTCTTTCATCTCCAATCGTGAATAACAATGGAGGTTCTGCAATTATTCTTCTCTCTCAATCACTCATGCATGGCTACCTTCTTTGAAATCTGATATATATACAAAAAGGACATGGGTCCCTTACCCAAAAACATCCTCAACCTCATACACACAACTCGCCAGAGCCCGTCCTGCAACTAACCCCCTAGCCCCTCTCGTTTTCCATTGTCGAAGTAATGCAGCAGCCATATCCAACTGGGTTTTTTGAAAATTATTTATTTGTGCTAGATTTAAAAGTTTATCACGGGTTTTGCGAAGGCTGGGTGGAAAATTCAGAAATCACCATTGTTGAGCTATTGAAAAAGCTTGAAAATTCAACTGGATCTTGTTAATTTTGGATTGTTGAACTGAACTTGTAACTCGATTTTGATTGACTTGTTAAGGTTACTTGGTAGTCTCTTCCAATTTGTAGCAGAGTGTTGGAAATCCAATTAAGACGCTATTTGATAATTTCTTCCCATTTGTGACTAGTAATTACAAATGTTTGAAAAGTTCTTTTTTTTTTTTTTTGGTCCTTTGATTCTAAGTTTTTTTTTTGGGTCTCGCCGGAAATCTTTCTCGTGAACAATGAAGTGGTAATCATGGTAGGGAAGATGAAGAAGGGTGTATATATGTAATTTAAAGTGAGTTTTTAGTTTTTTAAAGTTAATGACACATGTCACGAGCATATTGGTGCGTGATGCACACACATTTTGTGAAACTGGTCAAGCACGAAAGTGGTGTGTAATCGATACACTTTTGAAAGAGTTGGTGTGTAAAAATATTTTTGTGTTCAACAAGTTGTAACAGGGATTTGGGGACAAGTTCAGGTGGTATTTTATGTATTTTGCCAATAGTTTATAATGCTATTGATAGCAGTTCCCTTTATAAGATATAGAAACGAAGAGACACTAAGTTGCAAAAGTTGTTTCAAAGTAAGTTTTAGTTCTCTCAAACAAATTTATGTACAAGTTTATTTTTTTCCCTTTCTAATATTCCTTTGTGTTTTTACAGCCTCCAAGCAATCCATTTCAAGATAGCGCAGAAGCTTTACCAGTATTCTGTTCCTCATCCATTGCAAAACACACATAAAAGTGGAGAGTACATCAATTTCAAACCTCCACCGGAAGCTGAAGACTAAACAGAACCTATTCAATGATTGGTCTTGCCTACAAACCGTATTGCACAACAAGGATTCTTGCCTGCTCAAGGATTGGTCTTGTATGAATTTATATTGGTAAAGGTTCTTTCAAGTTAATAAAATATAAGCCATTTGTTTCAATATAATAATACCTTGGTTTTTATTGTCAAAATCTTATTAACATATATGAAGATTTAGGAGTTTATTTTAAAGTTCTAAATATTACATAAAATTCTACCGTCAAAAACTTAAAAAGTAGAAATGATATTTGCTTTTTTCTCGAGGAAAGGATATTTACTACATTCCTAATATCATGACTATAGAAGAAAATAATAGAATTTGTTAAATATTAATTGTAAGTTTTTTGCACAATTTCTGGTGGTTATTAGAATTCCGAAGAATTAAAATTGATTGTAATATAGGACATTGAAATGAGAAATTAGAATTTCAAAAAGAAGATTTAAAGCATTCCTAAAAGTTTTAAATTAAAAAGACATGGAAATGATATTTAATGCATGTCACTAAATGCTATTCTCAATGATTTATTGAAAAATAAAAACTTGAAAACTTGAAAATAAGACTGTTCACATCAACATAAAAGGAATTCCTTTTTTAGTGTTTAATTTTTTTTTTAAATTAAAGCATAAATTCTGTACACAGACTTGAAGTGCAGACTTTCTCTCTCTAGACTTTCTCTCTCGGCGCATGATTGCGTGAACTGCTAACGTGCGCTGATTGGAAAATGGGGAGGGGACGACCTAGAAAGCTGGTGACAAAGATACAACTAGCGGAATTCATTGCCTCAAGAAGCAGGAATGGAAGTCAGGGACGTCACACTGAAGCAGATGCACAAATGAAAGTCCAGAGCTATGACAAAGGAACTCCAACAAACTTAGCGGCAACTCGAGGATCGAACAACATGCAGCTGAAATTAGCTCGAGATCTGGAGAATTTGAGTCCAAATATGAGGGATTTGACACCTCAGGCAACTGATGAGAAGATAGATAAAAGAATTTCGAGCAAAAACACTGTTCCATTGGTAACTATTGCACCAAAGGAAGCAGTGAACAACCACAAGGAAAAGGAGCTGAACAACAAGGAAACCAAAGCAATTGACAGTGAGAACAGAGAAATTGTGTTGAAAGAGCAGCAAGTAATGAATCAGAACACAACGAAGGAAGCTGAACAGGACAAACCAAAAGCAGTAACGGGGGAAAATCAACAGAAATGGTCAAATCTGTTCACAGGGAATAAAATGGCTGCACGAGGTATGGATCTAGTGTTCATACCACCTATTATTCAGGATGGGGTTAAAAAGGTACAAATACAACAGGAGGAGATGGAATTGGAGACTATGAAATGGCAGAAAGCTATAATCGTATACATCATTGGAGAAACACCATCAATAGGAGCCATGGAGAGATTTATAGCTGTACAATGGAATTTTGCTGCTAAACCTACAGTGTATTACCATAATGAAGGCTACTTTGTGGTACTATTCAATAGTATGGAAGATAAAAATGTTGTACTCTATTCAGGACCATATACAATGGGGGTGAATCCAATGATTCTGAAGTCATGGACTGAGGACTTCAATTTGTACAATGAAGTTCTCAAAACTATTCCATTAATGGGTAAAGCGTTTCCTAAATTTGCCTCTAAACTGTTGGGGTAAGGTTGACTATTGAGT
>NW_017672215.1:62040-71431 GCF_001879085.1 Nicotiana attenuata
AAATGACTCGCAGACTAGTTTGAATTTGGCTGCTCGATGGGGGACGTTTAATGCTGTAATGGATAAAGAGGATAGAGTTAATGGCACAGAAATACAAGACAACGAAACCAAGGATTTTAGAGCTCTAATGGAGGATTGCATCTTCAATGAACTAAGAACTGTGGGAAGAACATACACATGGACAAATAGTCATGTGTTTAGTAGAATTGATAGAGCTATTGTAAATGCACAGTGGATGATGAATATGCCACCATTACAAGTTGCAGTGATGGATCCTCATTTCTCTGATCACTCTCCTCTATGTATAGAGGTGGAGGAAGCTATGGAGTATCAAGGGAGACCTTTCAAATTTTTCAACTGTCTCACTGAACATGCAGAGTTTGAAGACATAGTAAGAAACAACTGGAACAAGAAGACCAAAAATATGAAGGGTATATGGTATAATCTGAAGCAGATCAAAGAAGGGCTGAAGAGTTTGAATAGAAGAGTTTCTCCAATACAACAAAGAAAGTGCAGCAGATAAGGGAAGATTTAGCAAATATACAAGCACAGATGAGGACAACAAACACTACAGCTGATATGGAGAAAATCACAAAACAACAACTGGAGAAATGGAGTAATATAGAAGAGAGCATTTATAAGCAAAGGTCTCGAATACAATGGCTTCAGTTAGGTGATTCCAATACAGCTTATTTCTTTGCAAGCATGAAAGGGAGAATAGCACAGAATCAAATAAAGAGCTTAACAGATACCAATGGAAGGGTTACTAGGGAGACAACAATCAACATGCCTACTATTAACCCTAACATAATGAGAAATGGTCCAAGACTTACAAGATCACAGCAGCTTCAACTCATAGAACCTTTTACTAAGGAGGATGTGCAAACAGCCTTGAAGGGGATAGGTGACTCAAAGGCCCCAGGTGAAGATGGTTTCAATGCCTACTTCTACAAGAAGACTTGGCATATAATTGGAGAAGATATCACAGAAGTTGTCTTGAAGTTTTTTGATGATGGTATAATGTTTAAGCCAATAAATAGGACAACAGTCACTTTTATTCCAAAAGTGAAAAATCCTACTTCTATAAAGCAGTTTAGGCCAATATCCTGTTGCACTATAGTTTACAAAATCATTTCCAAAATGCTCACAAATAGGCTGCAGTTAGTAATGGAAGACTTAATTGATCTGAGTCAGGCAGCCTTTGTTCCAGGGAGGATACTGAGTGACAATGTCCTTCTAGGGCATGAACTTGTAAAAGGTTATGGGAGGAAAGGTGTATCACCCATATGTATGGTCAAAATTGATATGCAAAAGGCATATGACACTGTAGAATGGTGTTTCCTTGAACAAGTCCTTACAGAGATGAATATCCCAGGAAGATTTCTTGCTTGGATCATGACATGTGTTACTACAGTGTCTTATGTTATTATGGTGAATGGGAAGCCAACAACTCCTTTTGATGCCAAGAGAGGAGTTAGACAAGGTGATCCATTATCACCATATTTGTTTGTCCTAGCTATGGAATACCTTACAAGGAGCTTGAAGACACTTAGAGAGAATCCTGATTTTAATTAGCATCCTAGGTGTGAGAAGCTGAGCATAATCAGTTTTGCAGATGACTTATTACTATTTTGCAGAGGAGATGTGGTGTCTGTCCAACTACTGTATGATTGATTTCAACAGTTTTCAAAGGCTTCAGGGTTGATTGCTAACCAGGAGAAAAAGCAGCATCTACTTTGGAGGGGTTACTGAAGATATGCAGCAAAATATTATTCAATGCTTAGGTTTTTCTAAAGGCTCCTTACCTTTCAGATATTTGGGAGTTCCACTGAGTAGTAAAAGATTATCTGTTGCTCAATGCCAACCTCTGCTAGATAAGATGGTTGGCAGAATCAAAAACTGGACAGTAAAGTTCCTATCCTATGCAGGCAGGTTACAGCTGATCAAGAGTGTTCTGTTTGCTATCCAATCATTTTGGTCACAGATATTTCCCCTACCTAAGAAGATATTACAAGAAATTGAGACAATTTGCAAGAGGTTTCTATGGACAGGTGAAACAGAAACAAAAGCAAAAGCCTTAGTAGCTTGGAGACAGTTATGCTGGCCACAATCTGCAGGGGGTCTAAATATCACAGACATGGTTATATGGAATAGAGCTGCTCTAATCAAACAACTGTGGAATCTAAACATGAAGAAGGACAGATTGTGGATCCAGTGGATTCATGCTTACTACATCAAGAGGCAAGTAATAGGGTAAGCAAAAGCTAACCAAGCTTCATGGTTGGTACAAAAAATCCTGGGAGCTGGTAAATACCTAATTGAGGCCAATATAGCAATTGAAGAAGTGTTGAGCATGAAGAAGTATTCCATCAGACTGATATACAACAAATTGAGAGGTGATCTACCTAAGGTGGAGTGGGGGAGAATAATGTGTAACAACTGGGGAAGTCCTAAGTGGAGATTCATCTTGTACTTGGCAATACTGGAGAGATTATATACAAGACACAGACTTTTGGGATGGGGCATAGCAATTAGCTCAGCATGCTCACTATGTGGAAATGTAGCAGAAAGTCATGAGCACCTGTTCTTTCAATGTAACTACTCAGCAAATATATGGGTAAACTGTTACAATGGATGGGATTCCAAAGGAATATTAAAGGTTGGCAGGCTGAAAAGCAGTGGGCAGTCAAGCATGGTTCAGGAAAAAAGCAAATATGTAAAACATTTAGAATGGTACTTGCCTGTGCAGTTTACTATATTTGGCAAGAACGCAATTGGAGAACCTTCAGAGGAACACAAAGAAGCAGCGAGGAAATGATTAAACTGATAATCCAAGAAGTGCATTGTCGTGGAATATTGAATTCTAAGCTAGCTAGACATTTACAGAATTTTAATTTTTATCCATAGTTGTAGATGAATAGCTATGTAGATATGAGGACACTAGATTTGGGGCTGCATGTCCAAATCTATGTGAGTTGATGGTTTTTGATATACTTGTAAATATTTCCCTGGTAATAGAAAATTTAATTACCAAAAAAAAAGAAATTATTTTTTTAATAAAAGATGGTATTTTAATTTACGACTTTTCTAATATCACTATACAAGAAAATAATTTTTTTCATTAATTACAAAGGTAAAAAATTTGTTTAATCAAAATCAACGAATATAGGCATACTGCTCTATGGGTAGAGACTGAGAGGTTACTTGTAGGGAAACTTACACAAATGTCCCAAATAAATCTTAACTTACCAACCTCTACCCATTAGTCATAGACTTACCAAAACTAGCCAACAAAAATTGAAAAACCAACTAATAGGGTTCTTTGTCTCAAAGAATCACATGCAAAAATCACCTTCCATATTTTTAAGCGTGATTAACAACATTAGATACAAGACGGAAAGAAAATTTCATGGACGTGGTAGCAAATAAGGTGATGAAATACAAAAATCTATATAATATTCCAAAAATCTAAACAAAAAAGCAACTTTTTCAATGGGCATAGTTGAAATTCATTGAAAATATGTAGATAAGTCAATATACAAAATTTGAGGAAGATTGGAGGTGATTTGGACTGGTTTTTGTATCAAAATTCGTAATTAAATCGAGTTCAAAAAAGCCTTCTCCGACACATGTATCAAACATGTATCACGCATGTATATCACACACAGGTATACATGGATATACATGTGATACACAATTGATACAAATATGATACATATGTGATACACAAATGATACACAGTGTGATACACATATTATTTTTTTTTCATGTTCAGCTTTTACTTCGAATTTTCAATTCAAACAACCTCAAAACTTCACCAAATCACCCCAAAACTGAGATTCAAGCTCCTTAAGTTGTGCCCAATCTATTCTAATAACACCCACTCAAAACAAAGCAAAAATTTGATATTTTTTTGCTACAAATAGCTAATTGGCTAATTTGGCTAATATCAGTAATATTTTATCAATTGGCCAATTTTTGTAATGAGCTACTTATAAATGGACATAGCTGGTAATTTCCCTTACTTGTAATAGTAATCAAACATCGACGTGGTATTTGAGCACCTTATAATCCAACCTGCCATTCCTTTTCGGATTAGTTATCCCTCTTGAACTCTCACTCCTGAACATTTAATCCAAAAATTAGGTATGTATTTGTCAGGATCCAATTTCCATTATAGGCCGTGATGTCGTCCAACGTCGCCGCTAGGCAAGCCAACAGTGAACTATCCATGTAATTGTTCATTTTAATGTTTTTAAAGTCATTTGTTTTATTTAATAAGAGAGCAATTAATAGGTGATTGTAGTAATGTAAAGCAAAAAATAAACGAAAGAGTGAAGTAGTAAATTTAATAATCAAAATCATAAGATATCTACTAGAATCTTCCAAAACTCGGTGTCACAAATGCATGAGCAAACTAGTAGAATATACAAAACCACCTATACTATTGTCTGGAGTAAGGTAGACAGAAAAATAAATACAATAAGAAGAGACTCGAGGCGCTGCAAAATGGGCATAGAAAGCAGCTCACCACTAAGTCTCCAGGTAGCGGGGGTACACGCCTGAATGACCGCCAGATGCACATGCCTCAGATCCTGCACGATTAGTGCAGAAATGTAGTGTGAGTACATAAACAACATGCATCAGTAAGTATCTAGTCTAACCTCGAAGAAGTAGTGACGAGGGGTCAACTTCGACACTTCCTAGTGGGCAATATACATAATGTACAAGATTATTTTATAGGCATGAAATACAACACCAATGATGGACTAAGAGGCAATAATTAAATGATCATTTAACAAAATAAAAATTAAAAGTCTCCAAATATCACATACTAATCTCAACAATTAAGGGATCAACATGTATTTATAAATCCTCAAGTCATGAAAGACATATCAAGTATAATTGGAACTCCAAGTGACAACACCCATGAGTTATGCCGAGGTCATATGGCCCGATCCATGGATGCACCCAATAATATATATATAAATGTGCCGAGGCATTCGGCCTGATCCACAGGAATAGGGAAACTCTTCGGATTTTGAATTGCATATTTACAACTCCAAGGTAAGCCCATGAAAGAATATAATTTCCATCAATAATTAAACATTCCGCCAACTCTCTAAGTAATGAAGCTCAATTTAACATAATCTTTAACCAAGTTTTACTTATTAATACTAGCAATTAAACTAAAGTTGAGTCCAAATAATGCAAGTAATAGCATAATAAAGGCCTATGTCTACCCGGACATAACATGAATTTTAGCTACGTACGGACTTTCTTCACTTCGTGGGTACATAGCACCCATAATTAGTAGCACGTAACAATTTAAACACCTATAGGGTAAATTCCTTCTTACAAGGTTAGGCAAGAGACTTACCTCGTTTCCAAGTCCACTTTCCGGTTCACATATCACTCTAAAAGTCTCAAGTCATTGTCGAACAATCCAAAACTAGCCAAAGATTGTACAAACTAATCAATAGTTGTTCAAAAGTTCATAATTTAACTATCAGAGTGATTACCCAACCGAATTTGGAAGATTCCTAAAATTCACCGCCGGGCCCACATGCCCAGATTCCGAAATTTTTGTAAATAGTTGTTACCCATAACCTCACGAACACAAATATAAATTTTTACTCAATTCCATAACATTTTCCGTGGTCTAGTCCCATTTTTATCAAAACCTAAGTTTTTCAACAAAATACTAAATTTTATATAATTTTCATGTTAAGATCTACTCATAATCTAGGTATTAAACTCACATTGTGTAGAATACACTTACCTCAAGATGCTAGGAGAAAATCCCTCTTTACGAAGCTCCAAAATCGGCTAACAAATGAGAGAAATAAACAAAAAGGCAAAATCCCGATTTTTGTTAAGTCACTGCCCAGGTCTGCTTTTTTCACGATCGCGGACAAGCCCTCTCGATCGCGAAGGAAAAACTCACGAACCCAGGAAAAGCCTTCTAAGAATCGCGAAAAGACACCCGCGAACGCGATGCACTGAGCCGCTCTCATCCCGAGCGCTTGCCTCCATTCGCGAACGCGAAAGGTAATTGAGTTGCCTAGGCCCAGGTCTTCTACGCGAACGCGACGAGTCAACCGCGAACGCGAAGGCCACTGGTCCCAAGCCTTCGTGAATGCGACCCCTACTTCGCGAACGTGAAGAACAAGATCACCCAGTACCCAAATCCTTCTTCACGATCGCGGGTCCCTCCGCGTTCGCGAAGAAGGAAACCAGAACAGCACAACAACAGTTTTGGACTTAGCTCCGAGCGGTCCGAAATGCACCCCAGTCCCTCGGGACCCGTCCAAGTGCACCAACAAGTCTATAACCATAATGCGGACCTTCTCGAACCCTCGTAACACACAAAGCAACATCAAAACTACGAATCGCACCCCAAAACCAAATTGAATCAACGTATGAACTTCAAACTTTTTAACTAGCTCCGAATATGCCGAATCATCATACGGACCTATTCCCGGCTCGGAATCCCAAATGGACCTTGATAACACCAAAGTATACTCCAAACCAAATTTAAAGAAATAGAAAACCTTCAATGAACCAACTTTTTCGGAATGCTCCCGTATTACCCAAAACCCGATCCGAACACACGCCCAAGTTCAAAATCATCATACGAACCTATTGGAACTGTCAAATCCGGTTCCGAGGTCGTTTACTCAAAACGTTAACTCAAGTCAAACTTGGCCATCATATGCCACTAATAAGAAACTAAGTGTTTCAATTTCAACCCGAACCTTTCCAAACCTAAACCAATCATCCCCACAAGTCATAAAACCGTAAAAGTATACGTAAAGTCTTAATTAAAAGTACGGAGATCTAGAAAATAAAATGACCGGTCAGATCGTTACAGTAATTGAACATTGTTTGAGTTGAAGCTGGGAAAAAGTAATTGACGTTAAAGTTTCTACGGTAATACTTTTTGAAAGTTCAATGTAAGCAATATTTTCATTGGGACAATTTTTGGATGTCATTAAGCTTAGCTTTAAGGAGTAGACTTGGATCTCTCAAAAATAAAATAGAAAACCTAATAGATCAAGCTTGATTTTGATTTTTAGATTGCGATGGCGGAGAAGGTAAGAGAAGAAAGAAATCTTACAAATTTTTCTTGCATGTTAGGTTCTACCTTTCTAGCTTATTTTTGAGATTGTATGGAAATGAACGAAAGACTTTAGGAACAATTTTAAAAACAAATACTATTAAAATTATAATTTTATTAGGAAATTTTTTCATTAAAAAATGTGTTACCTGATGGACGGAGGAGATAACCAGGGGTATACATATGTCGGGTTAGTTCGAGTTTTTCAATTACCAAACCAAACCAATTGTATCAATTATTAAATTCAAAGACCAAACCAAACCAATACAAGTTAGATTTTTTATCTCGGTTTTTTCGGATTTTCGTTTTTCGGATTTTTTTTCATAAAGTCTTTATAGCACAAAACATAGAATTTGTGCTCCAAATATTTCTTTAATCCTAGTAATACACAACTATAGAAAGTGTTTTTCAAGAAAATAACATAAAACATGAGATGATCCATAGCATTGTATTAAAATATTCAATAATAAAGATACTAAAATCGCATAAAATAAATATTATTAATAAGCCATAATGAAAATAAACATACTCTAAAATTACTAAGTTGCTAAAATTAGTAAGACTAATAAGTACTATTATTTATATGACTAAACACTAAGAAAAATAAGTTATGCATTTTATCTAAACCATGGAAAAACTAAAAAAAAATAGATATCCAACACTATTGTCATTCCTAGTACACTTGATGTCACGACCCAAAACCCCTAATAGGTCGCGATGGCACCTAACGCCGCCGTTAGGCAAGGCCACACGTGAAACTATTAATTATTTACCCCTTCTTCACATTTAAAACAAAAGTTTTCCTTTTAAAAGAACAAAATAAGCAAGATCTCACGCAACCGGAGCTATTTTTTTCTTAATAAAATACCAGCATAATAGGTACATCCATTGTAGTGCTAGAAATAATAAGTATTGTCACGACCCAAAATCCACTAAGGGTCGTGATGGCGCCGGACACCATTGTCAGGCAAGCCAACACCAAATAACTAGTAATTTCTCATTTTAGTTATTTCTGAAATCACTTATTTTTTTCATTTAGACAATAAATAATAAATTCCACTGAATAAGTAATGATACCTTTAACAGTTTTATAATACTGAATAATCCCATATGCATCCCAGAACCCGGTGTCACAAGTGCATGAGCAATTTCTAGGAAACAATATAGTACAATAACCGTCCGGAGTACAAATGGGACAGTAGAGAAAATACAATACAGTGAAAGAGACTATGCCAGCTGCGGGTCACCTCGAGAGATGCAGCTCACCTAAGTCTCTGTATCATCCATGCTGCTACGCCCATTTGGCTGCTAGAGGTACAAGTGCCTGTGCAATAAAAATGCACAGCAAGTGTAGCATGAGTACAAAAATAACATGTACTCAGTAAGTATCCCGCCTAATCTCGAAGAAGTAGAGACGAGAGGCCGACTTCGACACTTACTAGTGGTCCAATAATGATACACCAATAATATAATAAATCAAGGATTTTTATAAACATGATTGTAACTCAATAGAATGAAGCAAGTGAACAATTCTTTCTTTTATAGGAAATTCCCAAATTCCTTTTCATTATTTATACATTTATCTCAGGCCAGGGAGAACAAATATTAACATTTATAATTTCTAAGGCAAATATTACAAGCATGCGCAAATCATGCTGAGGACGTACGACCCGATCCAACAATATTTAAATTGTGCACTGCCAGAGGGTCGAATGGCACGAACCATAGATGCATCTATTTAATTGTCGCGCCTCCTTTTTCTCGCGAACTTGGGTTTGTGACATTTGGGTGTAGGACAACTCATTCCTTTTGGGAACTGGGTTTTACATTTTTGAAGATTCGCCACCTAATGAATTGAGGTGCATTAGGACACCGATGGGGTTCAATTCTAAGTTCCATTTGAATAACCAGAGATGGGGTAAGGGCTTAAAGTTATCCCAAGGGGAAGGTGTTAGGCACCCCTCAAGATCCACTAGTGTGGTTCCCGGCCAGACAGTTATTGTGAATTTAGCAAATAGACAAGTATGGGCTCAAATATTAGGGGATTTAAATTTAAACACATAAAAGAAAGAACAATTAAAAGAAGAGTTTTAAAAGGAGTTTGCAAATAAAGGAAAAGGGGGGGGGGGGTCCTGGGTTTATATTTAATATGGATCACGTCAATGCAATAGCCGGTAATCACTCCTCAAAAGAGGGGTTACACGTGGCATTAGCGCACCGGTCATCATATCCATACCTACCCTTCCACCCCGTTTAAAGGCTTTAAAAGCG
>NW_017672215.1:75815-142617 GCF_001879085.1 Nicotiana attenuata
AGTTAATTATACAATGGTTCATGTGATTGAAAGCATAGATATCATGAAGAACTAGAAATTAAAAACAAAGGAATCTATGGTCATGCTTTCAGCTTTTATTTCATCTTCAAATTGAGAGTTACACCTGCAGAATTGAGGAAAAGTACATGGAATTCGAAAGCAAAAACAGAAAAGGAAGAATCAACAGTAGAGTAGTAATAGGCCAACAACAGCAACCCCAGTTCAACCAGATTCAATAAGTGATATACGGAAAACAGCTTGAAAATTCAATGCAACAGTAATCCCTAACAACTTGAACCAAAAACTTTCCAAAACTCAATATCACTCCATATCAACTCTCAAAATAAATCATAAGATATGTCAAGCCTAGAAAACTTCAGAAATCAACCGAGAAAGGAAGAAATTTCAATGGAATAGTAAAACTCTCAGCCCTTTGGTATTTTTCTGAAATTCTTATCTCTAATTCTCTTAGGTCTTCGGTCTCTTAGGTCTCTTAGGTCTGCCTTGAAAGGCATGTTTAGGGTGCCTTTATAGTCAAGGGACTAGGGCAACTATCAGATTTCCCTTTTTTCAACTCTACCCTTTTCTAATTTTTATTTTTGCTACTTGATCCCTCGAATTACTGACTTGTTAACCAAGCTAGCCTACTAAAAGTCTGAAATTCAATTAAAACCTCCCCACCCAGCTTCTTAGAAGCTTCTCAATTTGTTACACTAAAGATTCCCTAACTACAATCCCCAAATTACCCTTTAAGCCCCTGCTTATTACCCCCGAAACCAGCCACATGACCCAAAGGTCTTGGATTAACCGGGTCAACAAATTTCTATGGCCTTTTGGGCCTCTGAACCTTTGAGGCCCAAAATGTGATAAAAAAAATCACATGCCACAAAGTAGGTAAACCCAGACCATTCTGTCACTTTAGCATCAAAAGGAAAAATTAGCGGAACAAAGCACAAAGAAACATGCAAGAAGTGAAATCAAAAATACTAAAGAAGAAAGAAGTCAATCACATTAAAATACTGAAATTATTAATATGACCTAAATATTAGGCATGCAACATACTGACTCGAATCGAAGAAAATAATAGATTAAAAAAAAGATGGAGCTAGAGGGGAATGAAGACTGGAACGAGATGAACATGAAAACGATAAAAAAACTTGAAATACCTAATTGGAATGGATGGACCTCTGCCATGGCTTTGAAATTCTTCTCACCTCTCGATTTTGACCACAAGGGGTCTCAACCGTGTGTTTTGGGATAAAAACACATGGTCAAGGTCCATTGTGGTCTCAATCGTCAACAAATCCTCCGATTTTTAGGGCTCGACAGTTTCAGGTCTTGTTTCCGACTCAGATTCGACAGGATAAGTCACGATTCGAAGGAAGCCAATTCGATTCGGGGAGAGGGGGTCAAGGTGGATCTGTGGTGTAACTTTGGTTGGGATTGGAGACTCGCCGCCGCCGTAGGGCGATTTCCGGCGGCGGCTGGTGGTGGTGGACGGTGGTAAGAGACGAGAGGTTACACTGATCTTAGGTTTAATCAGTGGTTGTTTGGACAATTATATTCAAAATGGGGAAAGTATCTACAGCCGTTAGATGAGATGGAATAGAGGGCCAAGATTGACTCAAACTTTACGAACTCTAAATGATGTCGTTGTGTACAAAGCTGGATCGGGTTTTGGGGAGACTGGGCTAGGTATTTGGACGGGCATCACGTTCGCGAGTGATTGAGTGCATTCTTTGGGCTTCATGGAATTGGAGGGGAATTGGGCTTGAGAGATTAAATTAAAGAAGACCCAAAATTGGGCTCTCTTCTTCTTTTATTTCATTTCTTTTCATTTTCTTTTCTTTTCTCCTTTTTTTTTCATTTTCAGACTTTGTTAAATACAAAAATAAAAACCTGATTTAACTCTAAAACAAAATTAATAACTAATTGCATTCTCCAAAATTAACTAAGTCCTAAACTAAAAGAAAACTGTAAAATTTGAAAATTAAAAAATCAAAAATGCAAAATAAACTATTTTTGTTATTTTCTTTCATATTTTGCCACAAATGGTTAACTAATTAACCTAAAATATAAAATAGGACCCTAAATGCAAATGCACATATATTTTGTATTTTTCATTAATTAAACAAAAAGAAAATGCACAGACAAAATGCAAACAATTAACAGAAAATGCCACGAAAATCCACAAAATTGCAAACACTAAAGGAAGTTATTTTATTTTGAATTTATGGGAGTAATTCTTATAGGGCAAAAATCACGTGCTCACAGCTGCCCCTCTTTGCCCGGAAACACAAAGAGTTTTCGTGCAAAGATAAGTGAGCGGATACGAGCGATTTTTGCCCGTTTGAATACTCCGCGGGAAGCATTTTTGAAAGATTTGACCGCACCCTGCTTCCGAGGTTGCCTACATATCGTTGGTAAAAAGCAATCAGGTCAGTGTAGTTCAGGAAGGTCTGGTAGCTAGGACTACCATGAAGCTGTGATTTCACTGTTGCTGCTGTTGCTGCTACTGCTCACTGAACCCCCTTATTACTCCATGTCAAAATAAAAAGAAGCTAGACTAGACTATGATCTATGCCTTACAAGAATCCTATCTATATCTTCAAACTTGCTCTTGTGGTTCTTGTTGCCTTGTTGACTTGTATTCTCCCGATGAAATCCCTTTGTTACCGACTTGAATTGTAATCTGAGATGTTTTCCCTTTCTCCAGGGGGACGCCTGATTGTTCTCGAATTGTACTTTGAGATGCTTTCCCTTTCTCCAGGTGGACGCCTGACTGCTGAACTTGAATTATATTCCCGTGCTCTCCAGGTGGACGCCTGATTGCTGAACTTGAATGTATTCCCATGCTCTCCAGGTGGGTGCCTGCAATCAAAACAAACAAAACAAACAAAACAAACGAAATTTTCTGCCCCAGTTTGTACTAGGAAGATTTGTGAGTTGTTAGCAGAACTATAAATCACCTACGCTGCTGATAAAGGATGTAATGATGAGAGTAAAATTAATGACTCGACTAGGATGTGCGTTTCCTAAACGTGATTGAACTTGCGGAAAACTATAAGCTAAGCTTGACTAAAGTAAAGACTGACCCTATTCTCCAGGCGGGGCCCCCTGATTTCAAGAAAACTAAACATTGATAACTTAGGAAAACTAAAAATTGACCCCTCTTTTTTCAAATTCAGACTTCCCTTCTTTCTTTCTTCTTTTTTTAAATTATTATCCTAGGAGAAAATTCATCGGACTAGGTTTTCTATCTTAGGAGAAAGATTCATCAGACTAAGATTTTGATCCTAGGAGAAAGTTCATCAGACTAGGTCACTTTTTTTTGTATCTTAGGAGAAAGATTTATCAGACTAAGATTTTGATCCTAGGAGAAGGTTCATCAGACTAGGTCTTCTATCTTAGGAGGAAGATTCATCAGACTAAAATATTTATCCTAGGAGAAAGATTCATCAGACTAGGTTTTCTTATCTTAGGAGAAAGATTCATCAGACTAAGAGGTTTATCCTAGGAGAAAATTCATTAGACTAGGTTTTCTATCTTAGGAGAAAGATTCATCAGACTAAGATTTTGATCCTAGGAGAAAATTCATCAGACTAGGTCTTCTATCTTAGGAGAAAAATTCATCAGACTAGGATTTTGATCGTAGGAGACAGTTCATCAGACTAGGTCTTCTATCTTAGGAGAATGATTCGTCAGACTAAGATATCTATCCTAGGAGAAAATTCATCAGACTAGGTCTTTTATCTTAGGAGAAAGATTCATCAGACTAAGATTTTGATCCTAGGAGAAAAATTCATCTGACTAGGTCTTCTATCTTAGGAGAAAAATTCACCAGACTAAGATTTCTATCCTAGGAGAAAGTTCATCAGACTAGGTCTTCTATCTTAGGAGAAAATTCATCAGACTAAGATTTCGATCCTAGGAGACAAAATGTAACAAGCAAATGGCAAAATTTTATGCACACGAGCAAGATAGAAAGAGGCAAAGATTTGAGAAACTTCCCTTTGTCGGCTCTTCTCTTCTTTTCATTTTTTCTTTCTTTTTTTTCTTTTTTTTGTACCACTTTCCTTGCACTGCTTTGTTCCTGTTTCAAACAAAGAAAATTTTGTCAGTTTTAAAAGTGGTGGTCGGTTTGTGGCCTTGATCTTTGGCAGCTTGGCTTTTGCTCGATCAGCCTGAGTCGGTCTCAAGAGACTTTTGTTCTGCACCACCTCTAATTGTTTCATACCTAGTATTATTTGCAGCTCAAACAGCCTTATCCCAACTGGAGATCTTTGCTTAGGTGACCTTTCCTGATATCTTGAATGACTTCCTGCTTTTGAGCAATTTGTCTGTCAGAGAGAATCACCAGTTATCTTTGCTTGCGCCAAGTAGGCTGACAAGAGACTTTTGGGGGAGCCTTTGCTTGAATTCTCAAGGCACGTTGACAGTAACAACCGAGTGTGCTGGCCAAATTTACTTTGTGCAACTGAAAAGTTGGTAGCAGATTTTGAAATCTTTTGTTGCTTGTTTTGACAAGGACTGACTCAGAGTAAAGAACACAATGATGCAAAGAAACAAGTATTAACAAGAAATGCCCCTGTCGGAAGGACATAAGGAAGAGTTTTTTCCTTTTTTTTTTCTTCTCTTCTTTTTTCTCTTTTTTTTTTCAATGACTAGCCTTAATGATCATGACATGCATTTTGGACTTAACGACCTGATCTATCAAACTGATCTAAACTTTCCTTTTACCATTCCTATGACCTTTTGAAGTCGGGCTTGTTTATGCCAATTCTTTGCATCAGCTTCACAACTCACTTTCGACTAGTGGTGGCCCGAGGGATTTTCACCAACAAGTCTCTCTCATTTATTCATGTCTGCTTACTGTCGCCTTACAGTGCCCGTGAAGGTTTTCACTAGTAAGACTCTTTCATTTTTTCTTTTTCTTTTTCTTTTTCCTTTGTGAGCAACTTGACAGTGTTCTATGTCGTGTGACAACCGTTGCTCATTGCATGTTTCTCTTGGCCTTCTTGGAGGCATATCGGGAGGTCTTTATTTGGAAGGTTTTTGGATAGGGTTGGAAAGAATGGTCGGCATGAAGGCTCAAAGTAGACTCAAAATGAGGGGTTGTAGACTTACAGCTCTTGGAATCGACTCTTTCAAAAGTGAAATAAAATCTCTGCCCCAGTTTCAGCTATTGGGGATTTTTGGATTTTTCTATTTTTTCTTATTTTTTCTTTTTCTTTCTTGGTTGGACCGAGCCGTGAGGCTGCCTACGTATCTTTTCTTAAAGGAATCAGGTCTAACGTAGTTCAAATATCTGACCTAACTATTTTTTCTCCTTTCTTCATCTTTCTTTCTGTATCTCTTTTTCTTTCTTCTTCTTTTTTCTTTCTTCTTTTTTTTTCTTTCTTTTGAAGTTGCCCCTGCTTCTATTTTCCGGGGCATGGACCTTTGATTTTTTTTCACTTAAACTTCTAAGAATTACCCCAGTTTGTACTCTTGGGACATGGACTTTTTTTTTTTTTTTGACTCTTGACTCTAAACTTGATTCCAAAAGAGGGTGGTCAAAGAAAATAACACAGGCTCAAAGGGGTGACAAAGGGTATAAAGTGTTTGGGTAGCAGAAAAAGGGCCTCCCAACCTCGAGAACGCCAAACATAGTATCTTTTCGCGATTACGGCATTGACGAACATGTCTATCTTCTTGGTGTGTCGTGGTCACGAGACACTTTCCATCCCCTAATGTCAAACTTTCCAACAGACTTCAATTGATTAAACATCCTCAAGCTCGACCTTCACAATGAATTGAAGGTGAATTTTACTCGACCTTAATTCCAAAGTATTTCAACTCTTTATTCATCCTCAAAAGTGTTTATTTTTTCAGTTATCCGATTCCAGATTAAATAAGTTTCTAAGATCTGGCCAAAATTTCCGCATGCATGTCATGTCATTAGAACTAGCGAGAAAAGAACTAGGAATAGAATGACACAAAAGGACAAACTGTATTTTATTGAATAAGGATGGAAGGGTTTGACAACTAAACAAGCAACCTAAAATCCGAGTTACAACCCTAAAATAGCCCGGATAATGAAAATAGCAACAAAAATAGACAGACATGACTCATACAAACAGAATAGAAGGATAGAAGGGTTTGACTCAATAAAACAAATAAAATCTGGATCACAACCCTGAAATAACCCAGATAACAGAAAAAACATCAAAACAAGCTACCAAGATTCCTTCCTAGTAAGGAGAGAATGACTTTTCAATTTCTAAGCTTGACATTTAGCCACAAATTTTCTCAGCGGAATCACCATGGCCTTCTCCAACTTCAGTCGGCAAATTCCCGAGAGGATTCTCATACTCCATGTCACCAGGCATCATCCCCACAAAGTGTGCATCATCATGTGCGGGTAAAGGATTCTGCATGATATTCTGGGTGTCACTGTCTTGAATCACAATCAAATTTTCCTGGATCATCCTTTCTATTTCTCTTTTCAAATCCCGACAACTTTCAACATTGTGGCCCTGGGCATTGGAATGGTATTCACACCTTTTAGAAGGGTCAAAGCTTCTTGCACGTGGGTCCACATGATTTGGAGGAATGGGTGCAATCATGTCATAATGCTTTAGCTTCTCAAATAAGCTTGCATAGGACTCTCATATTGGTGTAAAATTATCCTTCAACCTTTGTTCCCTTCTATACCCCTGGCTTGGATGTGGGTTATAGGGCATTTGAAAATTTTGTGGAGGCTGGTGGAGATTTTGTGATGCTCGTGCTCGCCTTCTGGGGTGTTTTGGTGGCTGGACAACATACTGAGGTGGAGCAACATGATATTGTGAGTTATGAGGTGGATAGTAGTGCTGAGGAGCATCATCGGAAAACAGACGAGGCTGGTCATACCTTCGAGATGATCTCCTAGGACCTCTTCTCGACCCTGATGTCATCATGATTTCTTCATCCATCTCATTCGTGTCACCAGATTCAATTTGGATAGCCTGAGCTGCAACTTTGAGAGCTGCTTGACTTACAATTCTGCCTGTCTTAAGGCTATTCTCTACCATTTCTCCCATTTTGATTGCTTCCGAGAAGGATTTACCAACTACGGACATCATGTTTTGAAAGTAATCTGGCTCTTGAGCCTGAAGGAAGACAGTGATTAGCTCGTGGTCATCCATGGGTGGCTTAACTCTAGCTGCTTGCTCTCTCCATTTAATGGCATATTCCCTGAAACTTTCACTTGGTTTCTTCTTCAGGTTTGAAAGGGAATTGCGGTCTGGGGCAATGTCAATGTTGTATTGGAACTGTTTGACAAAGGCATGTGCCATGTCATCCCAGACATACCAGCAAGACGTGTCTTGATCCAAAAACCATTCGAATGCTACTCCCATAAGGCTTTCCCCAAAATAAGCTATTAGCAATTCTTCATTTCTTCCTGCACCTCTTAGCTAATTGCAATACCTTTTCAAGTGGGCTATGGGGTCTCCATGTCCATCATACTTTTCAAATTTGGGAGTCTTGAAACCAGGCGGCAAGTGGACATCGGGGAACATACATATATCCTTGAAGGCAATACTCTTTTGACCTGCCAACCCTTGCATGTTTTTCAACCTTTGTTCTAAGTTTTTCACTCTTTGGGTCATTTCTTCTTGTGCCAACTTTCGGGCAGGCTTCTCAATGTTTGCAGGAAGATCAAACAAGTACGAGTGGTACTCAGGAGAGTGCTACTGCTCTTGCTGGGTAGCAAATTGTGACTCATGACAGGGCTGTCCTTGGCCATTGGCCCATGCTTGACACATTTTGGTCATTTGCTGTTTCAATATTCTATTTTCCTCAACCACAGTAGACTCTTGTTGGACCCTCTGACCCTGAGTTTCTTGAGCACTTGTAACAGCTTCGATGTCAGTTATCATTTTTCCTTGGATCTTAGGTTTCCAGCTTACCACAAACCGACCACCTCAACTTTCTTCACAATTCAAAACAAAAACATGTTAGAATGGACTCAGTCGGTCCTTATTATTATCATTCTTCCTCTTTTCTTTTTTCACCTTCTTTTTTCCTTTTTTTTTCTCAAAATCATTTGATCGAACCTGATGTGGGTTGCCTACGTATCATGTGGGAACATGAATTAGATCTTGCGTAGTTCGGGAAGATCAGGGATAAAGTAAATAACTAACCTTTTTTTGGATTTTGAATTTTTTTATTTTATTTTACTTTTTCGAAAGAAAGACTTATAAAGAAGAAAGAGAATATTTTTGGATTTTGATTTTTCTTCAGCATTTTTGCAAAGAAAGACTTATAAAGAAGACAGATTTTTTTTTGCTTTTTTTTTGAATGTTAATTTTTTTTTGGAATTTCAAAAGAAAAACTTCTAAAGAAGAAAGAAAATATTTTTTTTGGATTTTTTTAAATTTTATTTTGAATTTATGAAAGAAATGCTTCTAAAGAAAAAGAAAATATTTTTGAATCTTGAATTTTCTTTTCAATTTTGAAAGAAGAATGAAATTATTTTTGGGTTTTTGGAAGAAATTAAAAGAGAATATTTTCGTATATATTTTTTTTAAAAAAATAATTGGGGTCTAAAATAAAGGCTTTCTAAAGAAGCAAGTAATGGAAAATATTTTTGGATTTTTTTTTAAAAAAAAATGTGGGCCGGAACCGATGAGGTTTGCCTACGTATCTCAAATCCGGTGAGAATCAGACCCGCGTAGTTCGCCCAGTTTTGACACATTTGAAAAGGACACAATATTGATTCTTTTGAAATGACTCTTTCTTTTCCTCTTTTTATTTTTGAAAAAATTTTGGCAGAGTTTCGGGACATTTCCAAATACCGGGGATTTTTTCAGAACCGGGCTTTATTTCCTTCCCTACATCACTCTTGGTTTTTCTCTTGATTTATTTCTCCCTAGCCGGTCAGCATGCAGGCCGAAATGTTCACATAGCACATAGGATGCATCAAGATGGTCTGTTACTTTGGGTACACCTGTCTTAGACGGACCCAATCCCTGTGTTGAGTCACCTAAGTCAAATGCACATGATGCAAACAAACGTTCCTACTAGGGATCCGACATGAGGATGTGTTTTTCTAGGTTTAAATCCTGGGGTTTTGTTCTAGACTTGGGTTACCCGAGCGGACAACTGGGACCGAAGAGGGGGCAACGTACCGGGAGCACTAAAGTCTACCCGGCCTTGTTGCTGGCCCAACCTCGTTCTATTTGGTATAATTTCTATAAAAAAAAGCGGGCCTCGCGAACATGTGCACCATTTTCAGAAGACTCAGAGGGGTGGCGTAAGAAGACAGTTATATACAATTCAAACAACGTTAAAGCGGTAGACAGATAGCATTTAGCACAAAAGGTTCATAGAATACAGTAATATTAACAATAAATGAAGCCAAGTAAAAATCATATTAAAAGCTTGAATTCTTGAACCCTGAACCAGAAGTTCTGGGTTCTTCTCCCCAGCAGAGTCGCCAGAGCTGTCACACCTCCCTTTTTACTACACTCCGGAAAGGGTATAATAAAAGGAGTTTTTCCAATTAAAGGACAATCGAAACGGGATTATATTATTAGAAGATTCAGAGTCTCCACTTGGGAGATTTATGGTGTCCCAAGTCACCGGTTCAAATCCCGAATCGAGGAAAGGATTGACTCTGCAGTCCGCGAACCAGAAATCCGTGTAAGGAATTCTGTTAACTCGAGAGAAGGTGTTAGGCATTCCCGAGTTCCGTGGTTCTAGCACGGTCGCTTTGATTATACTTGGCTTATTAAACTGTCTAGTTACTTATTTTAGAACCTATGTGCTTTATCCTCTTTCACCGCTTTTAAAAAATTATCTTGAAACGGGTTACGCGTATGTATACCCATTTGTTTGGTGCGTCAAAAATCATGTCACGCGGACGTGTCCACAATTAATAACGCTTTATTATTATTATTAAGAAAGTTTGGCCGAAGTTGCGTGAACGCATACTCCGGTTTTGTTTTTAGGAACCGTAATCATGTCACGCGAACGTGTCCACAACCACGATAGTATATTAGACGTGCCTAAAGCAAACTACGAATATTTGATCATGAATCTAAGGAGGAAGGCAAGACTAGGCGAAGTCTAATGTGTTTCTTATTTCAAAATATGGGCTTGAACAGACGGCTTTGCATATAAAGAAATGGGGGACTATTCTTTAACTTAGGCCCAATGTGGACCCCAGATTTTGAGGATGAGCACCAATAAAGCTGGACTCACGATTGAGTCACTAGGCAGGTGAGGACCTTAACTTATTTCAAAATTTGATGAGAATCCAACTCTTCTAACGGAAAAGTTGTTACAGGCAACTTCAAATGACATTGATTGTACTCAATGGGCCCAAAGTAAGCCCAATTTCAGAGATATGGAATTAACACAAGCTGGGCTCAATATTGAGCCCTTGTAACATGTCATCACAAGAGATTTGGAGTTATCACAAGACCAGGACATGCAAATAGGGGCTGGAACAGTAGAGAATAACCATGGAACTACCATATATGCCAAGTTGCAGAATACGCTTTAATGATCAATGGACAATTGCAGGAAAGCCTTCACGACTTACGATTTAACAACAATCAGGAAACCAATATTGAGAAAATTATATGGCATATGAATGTGAACTTTCGAAGCCTTAGATTAACTTGAAATGCTGATATGCAATTCTTAATTAAATCTTATATGAATAACAACAGCAGGACTTTAACCATGAACCCAAAAACCAACTATGCTCATGTAGGCAACAATTGACAATCAATGAAACTTTCAATGACTAGGCTGAATTGAATTTACCTCGACACTGACAGCCAACAAACCAACACATTTGAGCCCAGTCTCCCCTTGAACCCCCAAAAATCAATACTAAAGCCCTCACCACAATCACTGGATGTTTTTACACTCATTCAGATACAAACTTGAATATAGAATATGTCAGCGACGACTTCCAAACCATATTGTCATACAACTGCTTATATATTAGCCTTAACTAAAATGACATCAATTCATCATTAATGCATATTAAGGGTATGAAAAACTGAAAGTAATAGGCACACTTAGACATCCATTACAGCAGTAAAAGCAAATTAGAAGAAATTAAAATAACAATGTTCTAACAGTCTTTAGGCAAGTACAAACACAGGAATCTAGTTAATTATACAATGGTTCATGTGATTGAAAGCATAGATATCATGAAGAACTAGAAATTAAAAACAATGGAATCTATGGTCATGCTTTCAGCTTTTATTTCATCTTCAAATTGAGAGTTACACCTGCAGAATTGAGGAAAAGTACATGGAATTCGAAAGCAAAAACAGAAAAGGAAGAATCAGCAGTAGTACAGGCCAACAACAGCAACCCCAGTTCAACCAGATTCAATAAGTGATATACGGAAAACAGCTTGAAAATTCAATGCAACAGTAATCCCTAACAACTTGAACCAAAAACTTTCCAAAACTCAATATCACTCCATATCAACTCTAAAAATAAATCATAAGATATGTCAAGCCTAGAAAACTTCAGAAATCAACCGAGAAAGGAAGAAATTTCAATGGAATAGTAAAACTCTCAGCCCTTTGGTATTTTTCTGAAATTCTTATCTCTAATTCTCTTAGGTCTTCAGTCTCTTAGGTCTCTTAGGTCTGCCTTGCAAGGCAAGTTTAGGGTGCCTTTATAGGCAAGGGACTAGGGCAACTATCAGATTTCCCTTTTTTCAACTCTACCCTTTTCTAATTTTTATTTTTGCTACTTGATCCCTCAAATTACTGACTTATTAACTAAGCTAGCCTACTAAAAGTCTGAAATTCAATTAAAACCTCCCCACCCAGCTTCTTAGAAGCTTCTCAATCTGTTACAATAAAGAATCCCTAACTACAATCCCCAAATTACCCTTTAAGCCCCTGCTTATTACCCCTGAATCCAGACACATGACCCAAAGGTCTTGGATTAACCGGGTCAACAAATTTCTATGGCCTTTTGGGCCTCTGAACCTTTGAGGCCCAAAATGTGATGAGAAAAATCACAGGCCACAAAATAGGTGAACCCAGACCATTCTGTCACTTTAGCATCAAAAGGAAAAATTAACGGAACAAAGCACAAAGAAACAGGCAAGAAGTGAAATCAAAAATACTGAAGAAGAAGAAAGAAGTCAATCACATTAAAATGCTGATAATTATTAATATGACCTAAATATTAGGCATGCAACATACTGACTCGAATCGAAGAAAATAATAGATAAAAAAAAAAGATGGAGCACGAGGGGAATGATGACTGGAACGAGATGAACAGGAAAACAATAAAAAGACTTGAAATACCTAATTGGAAATGGATGGACCTCTGCCATGGCTTTGAAATTCTTCTCACCTCTCGTTTTTGACCACAAGGGGTCTCAACCGTGTGTTTTTGAATAAAAACACATGGTCAAGGTCCATTGTTGTCTCAATCGTCAACTAATCCTCCAATTTTTAGGGCTCGACAGTTTCAGGTCTTGTTTCCGACTCAGATTCGACAGGATAAGTCATGATTCGAAGGAAGCCAATTCGAGATTTGGGAAGAGGGGGTCAAGGTGGATCTGTGGTGTAATTTTGGATGGGATTGGAGACTCGTCACCGCCGTAGGGCGATTTCCGGCGGCGGCTGGTGGTGGTGGACGGTGGTAAGAGACGAGAGGTTACACTGATCTTAGGTTTAATCAGTGGTTGTTTGGACAATTATATTCAAAATAGGGAAAGTATCTACAGCCGTTAGATGAGATGGAATAGAGGGCCAAGATTGACTCAAACTTTACGAACTCTAAACGACGTCGTTGTGTACAAAGCTGGACCGGGTTTTGGGGAGACTCGGCTGGGTATTTGGACGGGTAACAGGTGGGACTAGGCTGGGGTGACTTTGGGCTTCAGGGAATTGGACGGGAATTGGGCTTGAGAGATTAGAATTAAAGAAGACCCAAAATTGGGCTCTCTTCTTCTTTTATTTCATTTCTTTTCATTTTCTTTTTCTTTTTCTCCTTTTTTTTTTCATTTTCAGACTTTGTTAAATACAAAAATAAAAACCTAATTTAGCTCTAAAACAAAATTAATAACTAATTGCATTCTCCAAAATTAACTAGGTCCTAAATTAAAAGAAAACTATAAAATTCGAAAATTAAAAAGTCAAAAATGCAAAATAAACTATTTTTGTTATTTTCTTTCATATTTTGCCACAATTGGTTAACTAATTAACCTAAATATAAAATAGGACCCTAAATGCAAATGCACATATATTTTGTAATTTTCATTAATTAAACAAAAAGAAAATGCACAGACAAAATGCAAACAATTAACAGAAAATGCCACGAAAATCCACAAAATTGCAAAAACTGAAGGGAATTATTTTGTTTTGAATTTATGGGAGTAATTCATATAGGGCAAAAATCACGTGCTCACAGCAGCTAGGGTTTGTGAGGGATTGCAGAGAGAGTTGAGTGGGAAAGGGATTCAAGGGCGGCGTTTGGCGTGAAATGGGGGTGGGGTAAGGGGTCGTTTGAGGCTAAAATGGAAAAGGCTGATATTGGCCGTTGATCTAAATGATCAACGGCCAGGATTGAAAGGGTTAGGTAGGGGATCCGAGTTGGGTTATTTAAATGGGTTGTGGATCGGTTTAAATGGGAATTGGGTCATGGTAATTGGGCTTCAAATGGGGGATTCAATCCAGGCCATAATTTAAATATAATTGGGCTAGATTTTAAATAGCCAATTTTCCTCTTTTTATTTTATAAAAAATAGTAAANGGGCATTGGCAGATTCAAAAATAAGGGAAGAAATCAATTTATAAGCAGGCTAACAGTTGCCATAAAAGAAGTAGTAAAACATTAAGTAAGCAATCGAGTCTAGGTATAGAAATACACTTATTTTAGAAAGAATTCAGCAAGGCAAAACAGGAAAAGAAAATCAATTAACCTTAACAGGCGAGTGAAATCAGAATTTCACAAAGGAAAAGTTTGAAATTAGTCACAAGTTGAAGGTCAAACAAAGAAGGAAACTTAGAATATAAATAGGGTGTATAAACACTATACATGCGAGGCCAAGCCTGTTGGCAGAAGGAAATAGCATACAACAGTAGCACAAAATTCAGTAGATAGCAACATTCGAAACATGATAGTCCAGTAGGTCAAGTAGTGAAGAAAACATAGAACATCAAAGGCATGCGAAGATCTCCGGGTAGCAGGTGAGGAAAATCCCCCTTTAAAAATTAGGGTTTCGAGCATAATCGAATTTTAGAGATGATAGAAAACCAGAGTCAGAAGAACCAACACAAAGGAATAAGAGATTTGAAATAAAGAACTTCAAATCGAGTCATGCACCTAAACGGACAATCTCAGAACCAAAACCATAGGATTTTCAACAATAGAAGAGTTTTAAAAAAGGATAAACAAGCAAATCGGACAGAAACTCAGGCAAACAAACATTCGTCTAATAAACAGTCGTAAGAAATTAGGGCTTTTAACATGAAAACTCGAGTAGAAGAACGATATGAGCAAACATAGCAAAACATGTCAAAAAATCAGAGAAACGTTTGAAATAACTTAACAGAAACCCTAATCGGAAATGATAAGGGGTTTTGAAGGCAGAGTTTTAAAAGAAACTTCGAGGAAAATGCTTAGAAGTTCAGGGCAAACATAGATCTGAAACAGATCTAAAAGAAATCGAAAGAACCTTAGAGGTTAGGGTTTCAGAAGAACCCCAAGTGATGAGAAAGTCCTTGAAAACCATCGATCTAAGCAGGAGAGTCAAAAGTCTGACTCGACTAGCCATGGCTGGCCGGTGAAAGGTCAAAGACGACCGGAGAACAACCATGAACTGAAATCGAACAGGGTCTGGACCAAGCTCCTTCAAGACCTAGCCTTGAGACCATAAGAATTGAACACGTAGAAGCCATGGGAGGTTGATACAGGTCTCCGACGACCTTGGAAGCCATAGATTTGGGAGGTATTAGGGTTGTAGTTTGATGTCGGCAGCTAGGGTTTGTGAGGGATTGTAGAGAGAGTTGAGAGGGAAAGGGATTCAAGGGCGGCGTTTGGCGTGAAATGGGGTGGGATAAGGGGTCGTTTAAGGTTAAAATGGAAAGGGCTGATATTGGCCGTTGATCATTATTGAAAGGGTTAGGTAGGGGATCCGGGTTGGATTATTTAAATGGGTTGTGGGTCGGTTTGAATGGGAATTGGGTCATGGTAATTGGGCTTCAAATTGGGGGTTCAATCCAGGCCATAATTGAAATATAATTGGGCTAGATTTTAAATAGCCAATTTTCCCCTTTTTATTTTATAAAAAATAGTAAATTAATTTCTGAAAATAAATTAAAGGTACTAAAATGATTTGTAATACATAATTATCAATTTAAAAATACTGGACTTAATTTTCGTAAATATAAACGCAATTAAATCTAAAAGAGGCTAATATTGCAATAATATACAATTTAACTTTAAAATACTAAATAAATTTGTAAAAATATGCAAAAATTTATCTTGACTATATTTTAGTATAAATATGAGAATCCAATAAATGAACCACCAAGATTGATAACTTTGGGAATTATTATTGGGGTTTTTTTTATGATTAAAATAGGGGAATAAATTGGTTAAAAATCCTTTAAAAATTAAGAAAAATAATAAAATATTGGGACATACTTATATATGCATATGTATGCTATTTTCAAAGTATTTTGCATATAAAAATATAGAGGGAAAAATTGGATATCAACAGCTGCCCCTCTTTACCCGGGAAGGATGAAAGTGTTGTCGGGTAAAGATATTATGGCCAATTTTGACCAAGCAAAACGGTTTGAGAAATTAGGCCGCACCCTGGCTTCTGAGTTGCCTACATATCCCTGGTCTTACAAGAATCAGGCCATATGTAGTTCGGGATCCGTCGGCGGAGTATGCTGATGGAGACTTTCGAGAATGGACGCAATATTCAGGACGGGGGAATGGTTAAGGTTTGACGCGGTTGCGGGAACTGGAGCGGGATCGATCCTGCCGAGATGGCCGTTGCTCGCCGGTTTACCTGCAAATAAGCAATACAAGCATATAAGGTGCATAAATTTAAACATGATGCAATTTCCCGTCGGACCATGAGGATTGTCTTCGAACGGTTAGAATGATGTCCTTAGACCATGATGTCCTGGGCCATGAAGCGTATAATAATGGATTCGTAGGCCATGAAGTGATGCTCTCGGGCTATGAGGATGATGCCTCGGAACCATGATGCCTTTGAATATTGATACGCAAAAGATTAAAAGGGGTCCTCAGGCCATGATATGGTGTTCTCGGGCTATGAAAATGGTGCCTCCGAACAATGACGCCTTCGGACGATTTGGCGATCTTTCAGCCCATGCAATGTAGTACTTTGCGATCTTTCAGCCCGTGCAATGCCGTAGGTGGCGATCTTTCAGCCATATGGTGGCGATCTTTCAGCCATGCAATGCGGATAAGGTGGCGATCTTTCAACCATGCAATGCGGATAAGGTGGCGATCTTTCAGCCATGCAAATGTAGATATGGTGGCGATCTTTCAGCCATGCCAATGTAGATAAGGAGGCGATCTTTCAGCCATGCAAATGCAGATAAAGTGGCGATCTTTCAGCCATGCAAATGTAGATAAGGTGGCAATCTTTCAGCCATGCAATGCAGATAAAGTGGCGATCTTTCAGCCATGCAAATGTAGATAAGGTGGCGATCTTTCAGCCATGCCAATGTAGATAAGGAGGCGATCTTTCAGCCATGCAAATGCAGATAAAGTGGCGATATTTCAGCCATGCAAATGTAGATAAGGTGGCGATCTTTCAGCCATGCAAATGTAGATAAGGTGGCGATCTTTCAGCCATGCAAATGTAGAGGGAGGTAGAGCTTAACCTCGGAAGGCAGAATGGTAGCCTTATGCAATGCGAAAATGCAGATGGAGACAGCGTTTAGTCTCGGAAGGCAGAATGGTAGCCTTATGCAATGCAGAGATGCAGATGGAGACAATGTTTAGTCTCGGAAGGCAGAATAGTAGCCTTATGCAAGAAATAAAATAGCACATGGTACAGAGCTTTCTTAGCTGATGGTGGATTGCGATATGATGACTGCTGGGAACATTGTGACACACGGAACGTCACCGGTGTGGATGGCAAATGTGAGTACGTGCGACAATTCTGAGAGCTGTATTCCTGAATGATGTTTGTCTCGTGAGTGTATAAAATGTTTGATGTTTCTATAATCCGAGTGCCTGCGTCCAAAGAAAAATCGTGAGTTTTGTAAGGGGGGGGGGGGGGGGTAAAGGGTTAGTTCGTATCCCCGCTGGCTCTGCTTGACCTGCTTGGCTTTGATCTGGTGATACTGTATGTATCATTGGGGTAGCGTTGCTAAACAAGGCAATTTCAGTAATAAGCATGCATGATTTTTTTTTGTAAAAATATGACATAGGTATATAATCAAGAAACAACTTTTAGATGAACTGGCGACTCCGACGTGGTTCAAGACATTGCAACCCCTCTTGCTACGGAATTTTGAGGGTCATCCTCAAAATTCTGCCCCAGTTAATGGGTTGATACTTTTGGCTGTTGCTTGTGCGACGATCGGATGAAATTACTTCAGAATTTTGAGGGTCCTCCTCAAAATTCTGCCCCAGTTTCCAATTTGGGGGAAATGAAAATTTTATTTAATTGTGACCGAACCCATAAGGCTGCCTACGTATCCCCTCTTAAACGGGAATCAGGTCAGACGTAGTTCAAATTACATCATATAGGGAAGACATGAAGATTACACATAGTAACGCTTGACTGCATCTGAATTAATCGGCTTTGGCCAGATCTCTCCGTCCATTTCTGCAAGTATGAGGGCTCCTCCTGTCAAAACCCGGTGAACCATGTACGGACCCTGCCAGTTGGGCGAGAACTTCCCTTTGGCCTCGTCTTTATGCGGAAAAATTTTCTTTAATACCAGCTGCCCTGGCGTGAACTGTCTGGGCTTGACACTTTTGTTGAAGGCTTTGGACATTCTGTTCTGATAAAGTTGACCATGACAAACTGCATTCATTCTTTTCCCATCTATGAGAGCTAGTTGCTCGTAACGATTCTTCGCCCATTCTGCATCGTCGAGCTCAGCTTCCTGTATGATCCTTAGGGAGGGAATTTCTACCTCAGCGAGAATGACGACCTCCGTACCGTAAACAAGCATATAGGGGGTTGCCCCAGTTGATGTGCGGACTGTGGTGCGATACCCCAATAGAGCAAATGATAACTTCTCGTGCCACTGTTTGTGCTTCTCTATCATTTTCCTCAATATCTTCTTGATATTCTTATTGGCGGCTTCCACGGCTCTGTTCATTTGAGGCCTGTAGGATGTAGAATTCTTGTGTTTGATCTTAAAAGTTTTACACATAGCTTTCATCAAGTCGCTGTTGAGATTGGAGCCATTATCAGTAATGATTGACTCTGGAATACCGAATCAACAAACAATGCGGTCGGGGACAAAGTCTGCCACGACCTTCTTAGTCACTGCTTTGTAAGATGCTGCTTCGACCCACTTGGTGAAATAGTCAATTGCCACTAGGATAAACCTGTGTCCGTTGGAAGCAGCAGGCTCGATTGGTCCAATAACATCCATTCCCCAAGCGACGAACGGCCACGGCGAGCTTGTTGCATTAAGCTCATTTGGAGGCACCTTTATCATGTCTGCATGTATTTGACAGCGGTGGCATTTCCGGACATACTGGATGCAGTCTGTTTCCTTAGTCATCCAAAAAATAACCGGCGTGGAGTATCTTCTTTGCTAAAACAACCCCATTCATATGTAGACCACAGGTCCCAGCGTGAATTTCTTCTAGCAGCTTGGATGCTTCCTTTGCGTCGACACACCTTAGTAATCCCAAATCAGGAGTCCTTCTATACAGGATTCCTCCACTATGGAAGAAGTTGTTAGACAATCTCCGAAGTGTGCGCTTCTGAGTATGATTGGCAGGCTCCGGATACTCTCCCTTTGTCAAATATTCCTTGATATCATGGAACCAAGTTTTTCCATCGGCCTCATCCTCAACATGGGCACAGTAAGCTGGCTGATCATGAATTTTCACTGGAATGGTATCAATGAAATTCTTGTCTGGATGTTGTATCATAGATGACAGGGTAGCTAATGTATCGGCGAACTCATTTTGGACTCTGGGGACATGTTGGAATTCCGTCTTTGTGAACCTCTTCCTCAGTTCCTGTACCTGATGCAGATACAGGAGTATCTTGGAGTTCTTGGTTGCCCGTTCTTCTCGTACCTGATATATAAGTAAGTCTAAATCTCCAATTACTAGCAGCTCTTGAATGTTCATGTCAATGGCCATTTTGAGCCCTAAAATGCAGGCTTCGTATTTGGCCATATTGTTGGTGCAGGGGAACCTGAGTTTGGTAGACACTGGATAATGCTGACCGGTTTCTGATACCAGGACGGCTCCTATGCCAACTCCTTTGAAGTTTGCTGCTCCATCGAAGAATATTCTCCAAGTGTCATAGGATTCTGCAGTGTCTTCTCCTATGAATGATACCTCTTCATTAGGAAAATACGTTTTCAGGGGTTCGTATTCTCCATCCACGGGATTCTCAGCGAGGTGGTCTGCTAGTGCCTGTCCCTTGACTGCTTTCTGAGTTACGTAGACAATGTCGAATTCACTCAACAGGATTTGCCACTTGGCTAGCTTTCAGTGGGCATGGGCTTCTGAAAGATGTACTTCAAAGGATCCATCCTTGATATGAGGTACGTAGTATAGGCACAGAAGTAATGTCTCAGCTTCTGAGCCACCCAAGTTAAAGCACAGCAGGTGCGTTCTAATAGAGAATACCGGGCTTCGTAGGGGGTGAACTTTTTGCTGAGATAGTAGATGGCTGGTCCTTTTTCCCTGTTTCATCATGTTGCCCAGAACGCAACTGAAGGCACCGTCTAGTACTGCGATGTAGAGTAGTAGGGGTCTACCTGGCTCGGGGGGGACCAAGACTGGTGGTGTTGACATGTATTCTTTGATTCTGTTGAAGGCTTTTTGGCAGTCATCGGTCCATTTGGTAGTGGCGTCCTTCTTCAACATCTTAAAGATTGGCTCACAGATAACCGTAGACTGTGCTATGAACCGGCTGATATAGTTGAGTCTTCCCAAGAAACTCATCACATCTTTTTTGTTCTTTGGCGGTGGAAGTTCTTGAATGGCTTTGACCTTTGATGGGTCCAGTTCTATTCCTCGGCGGCTCACAATAAATCCAAGCAACTTTCCAGCGGGGACCCCAAATGCACACTTCACGGGATTCAGTTTCAGGTTGTACCTTCGCAATCTGTTGAAGAACTTCCTCACATCTTCCATGTGATCCGTGGCCTTCTTGGACTTGATGATGACATCATCCATATATACCTCAATTTCTTTGTGTATCATATCGTGAAAAATGGTAGTCATTTCCCTCATATAGGTGGCCTCTGCATTCTTCAGGCCGAACGGCATCATTTTGTAACAATACATTCCCCACGGCGTAATGAAAGTCGTTTTCTCAGCATCTTCTTCATCCATCCAGATCTGATGATAACTAGTGAAACAATCCATAAATGACTGCAACTCATGCTTGGCGCAATTGTCGATCAGGATGTGTATATTTGGCAAGGGGAAGTCGTCTTTTGGACTGGCCCGGTTGAGATCCCGGTAGTCGACACAGACTCTTACCTTCCTGTCCTTCTTTGGTACTGGTACAATGTTGTCTAACCATGTCGGATATTCTACTACCCTGAGAACCTTAGCTTTGACTTGCTTAGTGACTTCTTCCTTGATTTTCAAACTCATGTCTGGCTTGAACTTCCTGAGCTTCTGCTTTACCGGCGGGCATGTTGGATCAGTTGGCAGTTTATGGGCCACGATAGACGTACTTAGACTAGTCATGTCGTCATATGACCAGGCGAATATGTCCTCATATTCCCTTAGAAATTCTGTGTATTCCTTCTTTTCTGAAGGCGACAAATGAACGCTGATTCGTGTTTCCTTGATATTCTTTGCATCTCCCAGATTAACAATTTCTGTCTTATCCAGGTTGGACTTAGGTCTGTTTTCAAAGTTCTCAACTTCTTTGACAATCTCTTCTGGTATGTCATCTTCCTCTGAATCAATGTCTGTTTGTTCCGTTGTCTCATTGCATGTCACAGTCATTGGTTCATCAAGATAAGTAATAGTAATGCTGTATAAGTGAAGTAATGAGAGAAAATAATAATGAGTGTTGATTTATAAGAAAAATCAAAATGCTTTGATAAATTCCATAACTTTTTTGAACATTGAAGATCTTATTGCGGAAATCAAAAATGCGAAAAGAAAATATTATCTAGTAAAAAGTAAAAACAGTGCATGATGCTTGTTTAGCCTTGCTACCCCGAGGCTCGCCGGGCTCTGGTGGTTCTGATGGTCCAATTGTTGAGGTATGCTCCTCTACTCACAGCGGTTGGAAAGTCTGCTCCAAAGGCGGTATTGGCTGTTCCAGTGGGTAGTAAGGATCGCGCCATGGTGGCGACCAGTTGTTAAATTCCTCCCAAGTGTACTCGTACCCCAGACCGAAAGTAGTGCCGTGCTTCTTGAGTTTTATGGGTTTAGCAATCCCCTGGAGGTTCTTGCCAAGCCCCTTGCAATGTTCGTACCCACTCCAATTCAATATGCTCTCGATCTTGCTGTCCCACCATTTATCTTTGTCAACAGCATTGACTCGCTCGATGTGGTGGTAGGTCTCCCCACCTAACTTTCTTCTTCCCCCTATTGACGGAATGGTCTGACGACTATATATAGAATTGCTGCCATCACCGTGAATGATTACTTCCCGGTGATTCCATTCAAATTTCACAGCCTGATGCAGTGTCGAAGCCACAACTCCCGCAGAATGAATCCAAGGGCGTCCTAACAGCAGGTTGTAGGATGCTGGCACATCTATTACTTGAAAGTCAACCTCGATCCAAGTTGGTCCCATTTGAAGACACAGGCTAATTTCACCGATGGTGGACCTCTGGGATCCGTCAAAAGCTTTCACGTTGATCGCTCCTTCTTTTATCTCGTGCATCCCTTTACCCAGTTTCTTGAGTGTTATCAATGGGCATATATTAAGGCTGGAACCCCCATCAATCAGGATCCTAGTGTGAAGTAGTCTTCACATTTCACGGTGATATGCAATGCTTTGTTATGACCCAGCCCTTCAGGCGGCAGCTCGTCCTCATAGAAAGTGATTTTGTGGCTTTCTAACACTTGTCCCACAATATTGGCCATTTCTCCGCCAGTGATGTTACTCGGCACGTATGCCTCACTCAACACCTTCAACAGAGCATTTTTGTGTATCTTGGAGTTCTGCAACAAAGAGAGGATAGATATCTGCACTGGTGTTTTGTTTAGCTGGTCAATGACTGAATATTCCTTGGCCTGTATCTTCCTCCAAAAGTCATCTGGGCCTGTTTCAATGATGAGCGGCCGATTGGAAGCTTGCTTACCTGACTCAGCTAAGTGCTCGGGGTATAGACTCTTCCAGTCCTTGTCATACCCTGGGCTGCAATAGTCTCTTCGAACCTGACTTTGCCTTTCCTCCTAGCCTCGACCGTATAATCCCAAGGGATAGCTTTTGTATGGAATGACGGCATAGTGGTGCGGCTACCTTTACTTCAAATGGGACATGTTCCTTGGGTGGCAAAAATTGTAACCTCAAACGGTGTCGGTGATGGTGCTGCCTCAAACTCGAGTGGGATAGACACGTCTACCTCAGTGACCTCGAATGGTTGAATCTGGACCTTGATGGGGTTAAGAGTAACTACTGGCTTTTTTGGATCATCGCCTTCTGCGATCATCCCAATGGATCCCTGGGGATCCAAATCCTCCTCTATTTCAATCATATGAACAGCCCCGCCCTTGTGATCTGGCAAGGGGTTGTTGCGAACATTCGGAGCGGCTTCCTTTGCTACAATGACCTTGTTATCAATTAAGGACTGTATCTTGTCTTTTAGGGAGCAGCATTCATCGATGGTGTGTAATGGTATGCACAAGATTTTTTTGGGTTGACCCACTGAGAAGGGTTCTTAGGGGTTGAAGCAGGGATAGGGGTGACATAACCGGCGGTTTTGAGTCTCTCATATAGCTGGTCAATGGGTTCGGCAATGGCTGTGTATTGTTTTGGGGGCCTCCGATCAAAGTTAGGTCGGGGCCTAGGAAAGTTTTGGCGTCTGGGGGGTGATTGGTAATGAGATGGTTGGGCATTGTAGGCTTGGTATACATGTGCGGGTTGGGAATATCTGGGCGAGGTAGGCTGATATATGGGAGGTGGAGGTGACTGGTAAGTCGGTGCTGGGGGTTGGTAGGAAGGTGCTTGGTAGTTTGGAGCTGACTGATATGTGAGTGGAGGCATGGGGTAGGTTTGGTATTTGAGGGGAGACTTGGTCCTTTGTGCAACCATTACGGCCCCCACGTCTCTCTTCTTAGACACACCACCAGACTGCAAGGCTTTATTTGTGGCTTGCAAGGCCTCGAAGTTTGTAACCATGCCGCTTTTGATACCTTCTTCGATGCGTTCTCCCAGCTTGATGACGTCGGAAAACTTGTGATTTTCAATCAACATTAGCCGTTCATAATACTGCGGGTCTTGGGCCCAGACAAAGAATTTGTTCATCTGTTCCTCTTCTAAGGCAGGTCTGACCTTAGCAGCTTCCGACCTCCAGCGAGTAGCATACTGGTGAAAAGTTTCTGTTGTCTTCTTCTTCAGATTCTGAATGTAGAATACATCCGGCGCATTTTCCGTGTTGAATCGAACCTGTCCATGAAATCAGAGGCCATTCCAACCCAATTTGACCACTTCTTAGGATCCTGGCTGATGTACCAGGATAGTGCATCTCCCTTTAGATTCCACATGAATAGTTTCATGCGGATCCTTTCGTCCTTTCTTACTCCGACCAGCTTGTCGCAGTATGTTCTTAGATGGGCCCTCAGATCACCTGTACCGTCAAACATCTCGAACTTGGGAGGTTTGTACCCCTCTGGCAGTTCAACATCTGGTTGTATGCAGAGATCTTCGTAGTTCAACCCTTCAATACCTTTACTTTACTTCCCTCGACGCCTTGGATTCGGCTAGTCAATTTCTTAAGCTCTTCAGCCAAATTCCTGATGAGTGAATCCTTCTCCTCAGACTCAGGGGTGCAAGATACAGGTTGGGTGGAGTGTGGCATAGTCTCCACGTAGATGGGGGTATTATGGTGGGTGTGGAAGTGATCATTTGTGGAGTTCAGGGGTTCTGGGATGAGCAGTGGGGTATTGTTTGAGGTANCAAGAGAGATGGACTCGATCGACCACATGGAATCACCCACCGGTGTAGACACATAAACAGGAATACCCAATGCATCACTAGGCATGATCAAATACGGGGCAAAATAGGATGACACATACGAATACGTAGACCCCGGATCAAACAACACTGAAGCATCTCTATCACAAACCAGAACCGTACCTGTAATAACCGTATCTGAAGCCTCTGCCTCGGGCCTAGCCTGAAGAGCATAACATCGGGGCTGGGCCCCACCACCCTGAACCATATCTCTAGGTCGATCTGCTGCTGGATGGCCTCCACCCCTGGCGGTCTGAGCTCCACCTCTATGACCTCTACCTCCACCTCTAGTACCTCTACCCCTACCTCTAGCTGGCTGGGCTGGCTGTGGAGCATCTGGTGCCTGAATCATAGGACGGGGACCCTGCTGCTGCGACTGAGTGCCCCTCATCCTCGGGCAAGCCCTCATGATGTGGCCATACTCACCACACTCATAACATCCATCCAAACGTTGTGGCTGAGGAAACTGAGGCTGACCCTGGCGACCTGAATGACCCCCACGGAAACTCTGAAGTGGCGGTGCGCTGATAGGAGCTGGCGGTACACTGAATGTCTGCTGATCAGATAATGTGCCTGAGAACCACGGCCACCTAATGCACCGTGAGAAACCTGGAGAGCTGACTGAAAGGGCCTAGGAGGATGGTCTCTACCATATGAATCTCTACCTCCAGACGAGGTACCACTGAATCTGCCGGAATGACGGGCTCTCTTGTCTCCCCCGTGACCACCTCCCTGTGACAGACCCATCTCAACTCTGCGGGCCACATTGGTCGCCTCCTGAAAGCTGATCTCACTGCCAGTCTCCCTAGCCATCTGGAGACGAATCGGCTGGATCAAACCATCAATAAATCTCCTCACCCTCTCTCTCTCGGTGGGAAGTATGACAAGAGCATGGCAAGCTAGATCAATGAACCTGGTCTCATACTGAGTGACCGTCATAGAACCCTGCTGGAGGCGCTCAAACTGCCTCCGATAAGCATCTCTCTGAGTAACGAGGAGAAACTTCTCCAGAAACAACTCTGAAAACTGCTCCCAAGTCAAAAACGGCGACCCTGCTGGTCCGGCTAAGCAATAATCTCTCCACCAAGTCTTGGCGGATCCAGATAGGCGAAAGGCGGTAAAATCAACGCCATTGGTATCAATAATACCCATGTTCCGAAGAAGCTCGTGGCAGCTATATAAGAAATCCTGGGGATCCTCAGAAGAAGCACCGCTGAATGTAGTAATGAAGAGCTTGGTGAACCTATCCAGCCTCCACAAAGCATCTACGGACATAGCCGCTCCATCGCCGGCCTGTGCAACTACCCCCGGCTGAACTGCCATAGCTGGCTGAACCACTGGAATCTGACCCTGGGGAGCTACCTGATCGGGAGTACGAGTAGTAGGAGTCTGGGCCCCTCCTCCAGCCTGAGAGATGGCTGGCGCTACAGGAAGCAAACCTGCTCGGGTGACGCTCTCCATGAGGCCCACCAACTGGACTAGAGCGTCCTGAAGAACTGGGGTAGCAATAAACCCCTCTGGGACCTGAGCTAGGCCCACCGGAACTGCTGGGGCTGGGGCCGGAACCTCCTCGTCAATGCCAACCTGAGGCTCCGCCACTGGTGCTGCTGCTCGGGGCTAAGCTCCGCCCCTACCTCCCTCTAGCACGGCCTCGGCCTCGCCCTCTGCCCCTAGCGGGAGCTGTCTGGGGCTCGTACTGCTGATCGGTAGATGAAGAAGCGCGTGTTCTCGCCATCTGCGAGAGAACGGAGTAGAAATTCTATTAGCATTGAAAAACCAAACCGCACGACGAGAAAGAACAATTGTGAACTTTTCCTAACTCGGTAGCCTCTGGGGGATAAATACAGACGTCTCCGTACCGATCCCTCAGACTCTACTAAGCTTGTCCGTGAGTTGTGAGACCTATGTAACCTAGAGCTCTGATACCAACTTGTCACGACCCGGAATTCCCACCCTCGGGAGTCGTGATGGCGCCTACTAGTGGGAGCTACGCAAGCCAAACCTTAATTACCTTTTTCATTAGCACATTTCCTCTTTTAACAAATATCAGCAATCACATGCAAACGATGGAATTTAATAATTAAGCGGCAATCTTAAATTAAAGGAACTGAATAAAAATGCAGAAATACAACATATGCCTCTACCCAAGAACTGGTGTCACAGTGTCACAGACTATCTAAGATTTACTACATACAAGGTCTGAAGAAAAATACAATAAACTGTTTCTGAACAAAAGATAATGAAACAGTGAATGAAAATAGAGGGAGACGCCAGGGCCCGCGAACGCCTGCAGGTCTACCTTGGGTCTTCGGGTGGACTAAAGGAAACCCTCCAACTACTGATGCTGTCCAATACCTGGATCTGTGCAAAAGAGCACAGAGTGTAGTATCAACACAACCAACCCCATGTGCTGGTAAGTGCCCAGCCTAACCTCGGCGAAGTAGTGACGAGGCTAGGACTGGACTACCAATTAAACCTGTGCAGTTATATAATATACAGCGAAAAGTAAAGCAGGGATAAACATGTAAAGATGGAGGGGGAGACATGCTGCGGGGGTATACCAGTATTAACAGTAAATCCAGAGTAACGATCTAAGGGCAGCTTAGAATTTACAGCGAACAAAAGAAACTAATATCCCAAAATAAAAACACTTGTATCAATAATTGTTGCGGCGCGCAACCCGATCCCAATATATAACAACACTGTTGCGGCGTGGAACCCGATCCATATCATTTAGCATTGTTGCAGCGTGCAACCCGATCCACAAATACCATTGTTGCGGCATGCAACCCGATCCACATATAATATTGTTTCGGCGTGCAACCCGACCCACATATAGCATTGTTGCGGCGTGCAACCCGACCCACATACAGTGTTGTTGCGGCGTGCAACCCGACCGACATATAGTATTGTTGCGGCGTGCAACCCGACCCACATATAATATTAACAACAACCATAACAAGAGTCCCGACAAGGGATCAATAAGGTCTACACTATCCCGGCAATGAATTCGACAGCATAGGTAATTACGCCCCGGTAAGGGAGAAACAGCTATAACCAAAATTGTTACAAAACCTAACTACCTCAACTATAACCAAACATGTTACGACACCTAACTACCTCAACTATAACCAAACATGTTACAACACCTAACTACCTCAACTATAACCAAACTTCTTACAACACCTAACCACCTCAGCTATAACCATAATACTTACCCAACACAAAGAATCATCAACCTAAACATCCGTATCAATTAGGAACACAATGCAAGGGAACCACAACTCAACAATAGCCCGACAAAGGGGCAACATAATGATCTCTTCTCTTTCTCACTTTTACTTCACAATTCACTTCACAACTCGAGCCAATGCTCCTCGAAGTTCATAGATCACAATTTCTTTCACATGCTCTTTATATCAGATAGAAGTCATCAATTAAGCATGGGAGATACAACAAAATCAAATATTCGCAATATAAAAACTCACGATCATGCTAGACACCAATGTATAGATACTCGTCACCATGCCTATATATCGCACTCGACATTTAGCAAGTAGCAATTAAGAATCAACACCTATTCCCTCAAGCTAAGGTTAGACCAAACACATACCTCAAACTTCTACGGCTAATTCAATCCTTAATAACCACCTTTCCCCTCGAATTCAGCTCCAAATCAATCGTATCTATACAATAATGACTTCAATACATCAATAAATGCTAAACAACACAAACCCAATACCTAATTATAGCTTTTTCATCATTTTTCCCCAAAAGGTCAAAAATGCCCCCGGGCCCACATGGTCAAAACCAGAGGTTCGAACCAAAACCCGTTTACCCATTCCCCCAAGAACTCAAATATATAAATTATTTTGAAATCGGACCTCAAATTGAGGTCCAAATCCCCAATTTTAGAAAAAACCTAGGTTCTACCCAAAATTCCCAAATTTCCCCATTAAAATCGTTGTTTTGAAGTTGAAATTATGTTAAAAGATGTTAAGGAGTGAAGAAAATGAGTTAGAAATCACTTATCAATCATTTTGAAGACGAAGAATTGTTTGGAAAATCGCCTCTTATGTTATAGTTTTTCGAAAAGTGAAAAATAACTGAAATTCCCGTCTATATATACCCCTCTGAAGTCCCAGCGCGGGCCGCGCAAAAAGGTACCGCGGCCGTGCTGGCGTGGCCTACCTGAAGACCTGCGGATCTGAGCCCTGCGCGGACCGCGGCCGCACAGCACCCACAGCGGACCGCGCAAAGGCGACCGTGGCCGCGCTGGCCCCTCCGCGGCCGCACGCGATTTCTCGCGGACCGGCGCTAGAGGTTTCAGAGGCCTGCAATATTTCCTGAACCTGCAACAGCTGATATTTTAAGTCTAAGGCATCGCGGAACCTACTCAAAACTCACCCGAGCCCTCGGGGCTCCAAACCAAACATACACACCACCTCAAAACCATCTTACGGACTTATCCGTGCGATCAAATCGCCAAAATAACATCATGAACATCAAATTAGGCCTCAAAACCCATGATTTCTTCCAAATTTCATAAAACATCAAATTATCCATTTCGAGTCCGAAACACGTCAAACGACGTCCGTTTTAAACCAAACTTAACAGAAAGCGCTTAAACCACATATAAGACTTGTACCGGGTGCCGGAACCAAAATACGGGCCCGGTACCACAGTCTTTTAATCAAATTTCATTTTTATTTTCCTTAATCATTTCTAGAAAACAATTTCACACAAAAATTCATTTTTCGAGCTTGGAACCTCGGAATTCGATTCCGGGCATACGCCCAAGTCGCATATTTTCCTACGGACCCTCCGGGACCGTCAATTCACAGGTCCGGGTCCGTTTATCCAAAATGTTGACCGAAGTCAAATTTATTCAATTTAATATCAAAATTTAGCATTTTTTTCTCACATCATTCATATTTAAGCTTTCAGGCTACGCGCCCGGACTGCGCACGCAAATCAAGGCAACCCCAAATGAGGTTTTCAAGGCCTCGGAAGTATGGAATGAATAAGAAAATAGGTGATGACCCTTTGGGTCGTCACATTCTCCACCTCTAAAACAACCGTTCATCCTCGAACGGACAAAAGAAAGAAGTACCTGAGTCGGGGAAAAGATGAGGATAACGACTCCGCATGTCGGACTCGGACTCCCAGGTCGATACCTCAGGAGGCTGACCTTTCCACTGAACACGAACAGAAGGAAAACTCTTGGATCTCAACTGACGAACCTGCCGGTCTTGAATAGCTACCGGCTCCTCCTCATAAGACAAATCCTTGTCCAACTGAACAGTGCTGAAATCTAACACGTGGGCTGGATCGCCGTGATATCTCCGAAGCATGGACACATGAAACACTGGATGCACGGCCGATAAACTCGGCGGCAAAGCAAGTCTATAAGCCACCTCTCCCACTCGATCAAGAATCTCAAAAGGACCAATGAACCTAGGGCTAAGCTTGCCCTTCTTCCCAAATCTCATCACGCCCTTCATAGGCGACACTCGGAGCAATACCCGCTCACCAACCATGAATGCCACATCTCGAACCTTGCGATCTGCATAACTCTTTTGCCTAGACTGAGCTGAACGAAGCCTATCCTGAATGATCTTGACCTTGTCCAAGGCCTCCTGAACCACCAAATCAGTACCCAACAACCGAGCCTCTCCCGGCTCAAACCATCCAACTGGGGATCGACACCGTCTACCATATAAAGCCTCATAAGGAGCCATCTGGATGCTCGACTGGTAGCTGTTGTTGTAGGAAAACTCCACTAAAGGCAAGAACTGATCCCACGAACCTCCAAAGTCAATAACACAAGCTCGAAGCATATCCTCTAGAATCTGAATAGTCCGCTCGGACTGACCGTCCGTCTGGGGATGAAATGCTGTGCTCAACTCAACCCGTGTGCCCAACTCTCGCTGGACTGCTCTCCAGAAGCGCGAGGTAAACTGCGTACCCCGGTCCGAAATGATAGATGCCGGCACACCATGAAGGCGAACAATCTCCCGGATATAGATCTCAGCTAACCTCTCGGATGAATAGGAGACTGCCACAGGAATGAAATGCGCTGACTTGGTCAGCCTATCAACAATGACCCAAACTGCATCGAACTTCTTCCGGGTCAACGGAAGTCCAGTAACAAAATCCATAATAATCCGCTCCCACTTCCACTCGGGAAGCTCAATCCTCTGAAATACACCACCAGGCCTCTGATGCTCGTACTAAACCTGCTGACAATTCAAACAACGGGCCACATATGCTACGATATCCTTCTTCATTCTACGCCACCAATAATGCTGCCGCAAATCCTGATACATCTTCGCGGCGCCCGGATGAATAGAGTACCTGGAACTATGGGCCTCCTCCAAAATCAACTCTCGAAGCCCATCCACATTGGGCACACAAACTCGCCCCTGCAATCTCAAAACTCCATCTGCATCTAAGGTAACCTGCTTGGCACCTCCTCGCTGCACCGTGTCTCTAAGGACACACAAATGAGGATCATCAAACTGCCGATCACGGATACGCTCCAATAATGAAGAACGAGCGACCGTGCAAGCTAACACACGACTGGGCTCAGAAATATCCAGTGTCACGAACTGATTGGATAAAGCCTGAACATCCAAAGCAAGCGGCCTCTGACTGACCGGAATATAAGCAAGACTGCCCATACTGGCTGACTTCCTACTCAAAGCATCGGCCACCACATTGGCCTTCCCCGGATGATAAAGAATGGTGACATCATAATCCTTCAACAACTCCAACCATCTCCTCTGCCTCAAATTCAACTCCTTTTGCTTGAACAAGTACTGAAGACTCTTGTGATCAGTAAACACCTCACACGCCACGCCATACAAATAATGCCTCCAAATCATTAATGCGTGAACTATGGCTGCCAACTCTAGATCATGCACTGGATAGTTCATCTCATGAATCTTCAACTGCCTCGAAGCGTAGACAATGACCTTGCCATCCTATATCAACACTGCTCCAAGTCCAACACGGGAAGCATCACAATAGATTGTATAAGGCCCTGAACCCGTGGGCAAAACCAACACCGGTGCCGTAGTCAGAGGTGTCTTTGAGCTTCTGAAAGCTCGCCTCACACTCATCCGACCATCTGAACTGGGCACCCTTCTGGGTCAATCTGGTCATCGGGGCTGCAATAGATGAAAACCCCTCCACAAACCGTCTGTAGTAGCCTGCCAACCCCAAGAAACTCCGAATCTCTGTAGCTGATGCTGGTCTAGGCCAGCTCTTGACTGCCTCTATCTTCTTTGGGTCCACCTGAATACCCTCAGTTGATACAACATGACCCAGAAATGCAACTGAACCCAACCAGAATTCACCTTTTGAGAACTTCGCATATAACTGGCTATTCCTCAGAGTCTGAAGAACCACTCTAAGGTGCTGCTCGTGCTCCTCCTGGCTGCGGGAGTATATCAATATATCATCAATGAACACTATCACGAATGAATCCAAATAAGGCCTGAATACTCGGTTCATCAAGTCCATGAAAGCTGCTGGGGCATTTGTCAATCCAAATGACATAACCAAGAACTCATAATGCCCATACCGAGTGCGGAAGGCTGTCTTAGGGAAATCGGATGCCCTAATCCTCAACTGATGGTAGCCAGATCGCAAGTCAATCTTGGAAAATACCTTGGCACCCTGAAGCTGGTCGAACAAATCATCAATCCTCGGCAGTGGATGCTTATTCTTGACCGTTACCTTGTTCAATTGCCGGTAATCAATACACATTCTCATTGGCCCATCCTTCTTCTTGACAAATAACACCGGCGCACCCCAAGGTGAGACACTGGGTCTAATGAAACCCTTCTCAAGCAAGTCCTGCAACTGTTCTTTTAAGTCCTTCAACTCCGGCGGGGCCATACGATATGGCGGAATAGAAATGGGCTGAGTGCCCGGAACCAGATCAATGCAGAAATCAATGTCCCTGTCGGGTGGCATACCCGGCAGGTCTGAAGGGAAAACATCAGGGGACTCACAAACAACGGGCACAAAATCAATAGAAGGGACCTCAGCACTGGAGTCCCGAACATAAGCTAGATAAGCCAAACACCCTTTCTCGACCATACGCCGAGCCTTCACATATGATATGACACTGCGGGTAGAATGACCTGGAGTCCCTCTCCACTCTAAGCGAGGCATATCCGGTAAAGCTAAGGTCATAGTCTTGGCATGGCAGTCCAAGATAGCGTGATAGGGTGATAACCAGTCCATCCCCTATATAATATCAAAGTCGACCATATCTAAAAGCAATAAATCTACACGAGTCTCCAGACCCCCAATCACCACAACACAAGAGCGATGGACTCGATCAACCACGATGGAATCACCCACCGGCATAGACACATAAACAGGAATACCCAACGCATCACTAGGCATGATCAAATACGGGGCAAAATAGGATGACACATACGAATACGTAGACCCCGGATAAAACAACACTGAAGCATCTCTATCACAAACCAGAACCGTACCTGTGATAACCGTATCTGAAGCCTCTGCCTCGGGCCTAGCCTGAAGAGCATAACATCGGGGCTGGGCCCCACCACTCTGATCTACCTCTCTGGGACGGCCTGCTGCTGGCTGGCCTGCACCTCTGGCGGTCTGAGATCCACCTCTATAACCTCTACCTCCACCTCTAGTACCTATACCGCCGCCTCTAGCTGGCTGGGCGGCCTGTGGAACATCTGGTGTCTGAATCATTCGATGGGGACCCTGCTGCTGAGAACTGCTCGAAGTTCGAGGGCAATACCTAGCAATGTGCCTCGTGTCGCCACAAGTAAAACAAGCCCTCGGCTGCTGAGTCTACTGGCCCTGTCGACCTGAATGACCACCACGAAAACTCTGGAGCGGCGGCGCACTGATAGGAGCTGGCGGTGCACTGAATGGCTGCTGATCAGAATAATGCCCATGAAAACCACGATCGCCTGGGGCACCTTGAGAAACCTGGAGGGCTGACTGGAAAGGCCTAGAAGGCTGACCCCTATCATAAGAATCTCTGCCTCCAGATGAGGCACCACTAAATCGGCCTGACTGACGGGGTCTCTTGTCTGCTCTATGACCACCCCCCCTGTGGCAATACCATCTCGATCCTCCAGGCCACATTGGCCGCCTCCTGAAAAGTGATGTCACGCCCCGCCTCTCTAGCCATCTAGAGACGAATAGGCTGAATGAGTCCATCAATAAACCGTCTCACTCTCTCCCTCTCAGTGGGGAGTATGACAATAGCATGGCGAGCCAACTCAATAAACCTGGTCTCGTACTGGGTGACCGACATGGATCCCTGATGGAGACACTCGAACTGCCTCCGATAGGCCTCACGCTGCGTGATAGGGAGAAACTTCTCCAGAAACAACACTGAAAACTGATCCCATGTCAAGGATGGAGACCCTGCTGGTCTAGCTAAACAAAAATCCCTCCACCAAGTCTTGGCGGATCCAAATAGGCGAAATGCAGCAAAGTCCCCTCCATTGGACTCAACAATACCTATGTTCCGAAGAACCTCGTGGAAGCTATCCAAATAATCCTGAGGATCCTCGGTAGATGCACCGCTGAAAGTAGTAGTGAAGAGTTTGGTGAACCTATCCAACCTCCATAAAGCATCGGCTAACATAGCTGCCCCATCACTGGCCTGGGCTACCACACCCGGCTGAGCTGCTCCAACCGGCTGAACTGCTGGAGTCTGAATCGGGGGAACTCCCTGCTCCGGAGTACGATAGCAGGAGTCTGGGCCCCTCGCCAGCCTGAGAGACGGCTGGTGCTACAGGAAGCAAACCTGCTCGGGTGACGCTCTCCATGAGGCCCACCAATCGGACTAGAGCATCCTGAAGAACTGGGGTAGCAATAAACCCCTCTGGGACCTGAGCTAGGCCCACCGGAACTGCTGGGGCTGGGGCCGGAACCTCCTCGTCAATGTCAACCTGAGGCTCCGCCACTGGTGCTGCTGCTCGGGGCTGAGCTCCGCCCCTACCTCGACCTCTAGCATGGCCTTGCCCTCCATCCCTAGCGGGAGCTGTCTGGGGCTCGGACTGCTGATCAGAAGATGAAGAAGTGCGTGTTCTCGCCATCTGCGAAAGAACAGAGTAGAAATTCATTTAGCATTGAGAAACCAAACCGCACGACAATAAAGAACAAATGTGAAACTTTTCCTAACTCGGTAGCCTCTAGGGGATAAATACAGACGTCTTCGTACCGATCCCTCAGACTCTACTAAGTTTGTCCGTGAGTTGTGAGACCTATGTAACCTAGTGCTCTGATACCAACTTGTCACGACCCGGATTCCCCACCCTCGGGAGTCGTGATGGCGCCTACTCGTAGAAGCTAGGCAAGACAAATTTTTAATTACTTTCCGTTTACAACATAATACCTTTTAACAATTCATGGCAATAATATATATAAAAAAAAAAAGTGAAATTAAATAGTAGCGGAAGTTCTTAATTATAGAAACTGAATCAACATGCGGAATAGTCAATATAATCCTCTACCCAAGACTGGTGTCACAATACTCACGAACTGCTAAGAAATACTAAACACAAACGCCTGAAAGAAAACATAAGCTGTTTGTCTCGAATACAATGGGGCAACAGGATAAAAGAAAGAATAAGGGAGACGCGAGCTTGCGGACGCATGCAAGGCTACCTCGGGTCTCACCGGACTGAAGGCCTGCTCCCGTGCTAATGCTGCTGCTGCTGCTCGAAACCTGGACCTATGCAAATAGCACAGAGTGTAGCATCAGCACAACCGACCCCATGTGCTGGTAAGTGTCTGGCCTAACCCCGGCGATGGGTAGTGACGAGGCTAGGACCAGACTCCAGATAAACCTGTGCAGATATATATACAAGTACAATGGAAAAGTAGCAAGAAAATAACAATTTAAGCTGGGGAAGGGAGCATGCTTCAGGGGTGACCGATAGAAACAAAATATCAGGAACAATGGTACGTACATCTACAGTTTAACTTCTAACAAAAATGAAAAGATAGACAACTTTCATATTCAACTCGTCTTGTTACAGGCGTGCAACCCGATCCATTTCAATATCACTTGTGGTAGGCGTACCACCCGCTCCCTTTACTTTCAACACAATACACTTCTCAATATCTCGTGGTAGGCGTACCACCCGCTCCCATTTCAATATCACTCGTGGTAGGCGTACCACCCGCTCCCATGTCAATATCACTCGTGGTAGGCGTTACCACCCGCTCCCATTTCAATATCACTCGTGGTAGGCGTACCATCCGATCCCATTTCAATATCACTTGTGGTAGGCGTACCACCCGATCCCATTTCAATATCACTTGTGGTAGGCGTACCACCCGCTCCCTTTACTTTCAACACAATACACAATACAATCCCGGCAAGGGAACAATTCAAATTAATACTCTTTTCCCGGCAAGGGAACTATAACAACAAGTCAACATACCGGCAAGGGAGAGTCAGCTATAACCAATCCTATTCAACTTCTTCCTGGCACAACTAATTCCAATATTTAATCACAACGTTCATAGGATCAATCAAGGGTACACAATTATCAAATTAAGACTCACGGTCATGCTTGACACCGACGCATGGATACTCGTCACCATGCCCATACGTCGTACTCAACACAAACAAGTAGCAATTATGATCGACTCCTAAATCCCTCAAGCTAGGGTTAAACCAAACACTTACCTCGATGCCTTGAACCCAACTCAAGCCTCAACTATGGCTTTACCCCGAAATTCCACCTCTAATCCGCTCGAATCTAGCCACAAATTACTTAATTACATTAATAAACACTAAATGAATCAATTTGAATGTATAAAAATAAATTTCCCAAAGTTTTTTCCAAAAATTCCAAAATTGCCCCCGGGCCCACGTGGTCAAAACTCGAGGTTCCAACCAAAACCCGGTTGCCCATTCCCCGACGAACTCAAATATGTAAATTGTTTTGAAATCGGACCTCAAATTGAGGTCCAAATCCCCAATTTTTAGAAAACCTATATTCTACCCAAAACCCCCAATTTCACCCATGAAAATCATTGATTTTAAGTTGAAAACATGTTAAATGATGTTAATGATTGAAAGAGTTAAGTAGAAATCAACTTACAAATGATTTGGGATGAAACTTGTTCTTGAAAAATCGCCTAAGGAGTTGTATTTTGAAAGTGGATGAAAAATGACTTGAAATTCGTCTAAGTATGAAAAATGCAGGTTGCAGATGTGGGAAATGCGAACACCTGCTACTTTGGGAATTGCGAACAAAAGTTCGCATTTGCGAACCATTGGCCTATTTGGGGACTTCGCATTTGCGAACAAAAGTGTCGCATTTGCGAAAGTCCCAGCTTTTGCATTTGCGATGCTATGATCGCATTTGCGATCCCTGTGCAATGTGAGCACCTTCGCATTTGCGAGCTCGCATTTGCGAGCCATGCGAAGCCTGCAGGTCAGATCATACCAGCAATTTCCAAGTTCAAAAATGCACTCCGTGGCCTATCCAAAACTCACCCGAGCCCTCGGGGCTCCAAACCAAATATGCACACAACCTCAAAAACATCCTACGGACTTACTCGCGCGATCAAATCGCCAAAATAACATCATATACATCGAATCAAGCCTCAAAACTCATGATTTCTTCCAAATTTTCATGAAACATCAATTTTTTTTTTCATTTTAAGTCCGAAACACGTCAAACGACGTCCGTTTTCAACCAAACTTTACAGAAAGCGCTTAAACCATATATAAGACTTGTACCGGGCGCCGGAACCAAAATACGAGCCGATACCATAGTCTTTTAATCAAATTTCATTTTTATTTTCCTTAATCATTTCCAGAAAATAATTTCACACAAAAATTTATTTCTCGGGCTTGGGACCTCGGAATTCGATTCCGGGTATACGCCTAAGTCCCATATTTTCCTACGGACCCTCCGGGACCGTCAAATCACGGGTCCGGGTCCGTTTGCCTAAAATGTTGACCGAAGTCAAATTTAATTAATTAAATATTAAAATTTAGCATTTTTCTCACAGAATTCATATTTAAGCTTTCCGGCTACGCGTCCGGACTGCGTACGCAAATCGAGGCAACCCTAAATGAGGTTTTCAAGGCCTCGGAAGCACGGAATGAGTAAGAAAACAAGTGATGACCCTTTGGGTCGTCACATTCACGATTCGCCATACACGTGCAACGCACGTGCCGAGATAATCATATTATATTAAAAGTGGGAACAATTTTTAGTTAAAAGTTAATTTACAATTTTAGCCATCAAAAATAGATTGGCAGTTTTACCCTTGAACCGAAAAGATACCTTTTTATTAAATCAAATAAATAAAACCAGCTGCATTAAACGGGTAAATGGGGGGTTGTTTCATATACCAAGTAATTATTGTAGGCTATAAATGTACAAATTTTCTTAAAGAATTATTTAAAATATATCTTTTCATATCCAAACGTTTATGTGCTTGGTCATTTGAGTTTCTTCTGTTACGATATTATTTATGCATAGTTTTTAGACTACACCTTATATAAGTAGATACCATAGTGCCAAATCACTTGGTTCTTTTTCTCTTTCTTTGTTAGAAACTCCTTTTTCTCCATAAAATATGGAGTACTTTGTTTTGTTTGTTGCATTTTGCTCAGTTCCAGCAACAACGCCGTAAATTTATTTTTTTCCGGTAAGAGAAGCTTGTTTTCTGGTAATTGCTACCATAAATATAAACTTTTTGTAAGAAAACCCAATGCACATAATTTATGATGGGCTGTTTTATTATTTTCTAAATGATTTGTTTCAACTTTGTTGTTAATCAGGTATATTTTGACCATACTTGTGGTGGACAAAGGAAGTCTCTATGTGTAAGTCTACAGAAGACCAATAACATGTATATGTGGATTATGATTACACATTTGCGGATATTAAAGCTAATGTACTACTTAATTAGTTGATTATCATATGTTGTTAGTCATTAAGGAAGAAATGGACTACAGAAACTTTTAATCATGTAAAAGTCATGAAGCAGGAAGATTTTTATGCGCTAATGAGTGTTGAGTAAGGATGAAGATTTCACATTTCTTGTCAAAATAAATACAAAAAATTGAGGAGATCGAGTTACAAGACGTTTAATTACAAAGAAGACACACAAAGTTAAAAAACTTGGTGCAATCAAAATTGAAGATGAATAGATAAATACGGAGATAGCAATCAAGAAGAACAAAAATATATATTGAAGAAGACAATGACGACCCAATGTGATTATTATTAGGAACGATGAAAAGGAACACACAATAAGAATATCATATTAAGGAAGTATTAGGTATTATACACTTTATTTTATATATATATAGAGAGAGCGCGCCCTATAGACAAAAGGTTATTTACGTACTTCCACATTTACTTCTACTTGATTTAGTTTGTTAATTTTAATCTATGAAATGTAAAGGGAAAAGATTAATAAAACTCTGACGTTGGCTTGCCTAGCAAGTGTGATGTTAGGCGCCATCACGGTCCCGTGAGTAGAAATTCCGGGTCGGGACAAGTTGGTATCAGAGCACTAGGTTGCCTAGGTCTCACAATTCACGAACAAGCTAGGTAGAGTCTGAGGGATCGGTACAGAGACGTCTGTGCTTATCCCCCAGAGGCTACAGAGTTTAGGAACAATTTCACTTCTATTCTTTTCTGCCGTGCGATTTGATCTCTCAATGCTAATTGAACTCTCTACTCCTGTTCTTTCACAGATGGCGAGAACACGTACCGCTCTTCAGCCGAGCAGCAGCCAGAGCCCCCATTGGCAGCTCCTACGAGGGGCAGAGAACGAGGCCGAGGTCGTGCAAGAGGCCAAGGCAGGGGCAGGGCTCAGTCTAGAGCTCGAGCAGCAGCACCAGCGGCGAAGCCTCAGGTATAGTTTGATGAGAAGGCTCCACCCCAGACCATTCCAGCAGGGCCAACTCAGGTTCCAGAGGGGTTCATCACCACCCCGGTACTTCATGATGCTTTGGTCCATCTAGTGGGCCTTATGGATAGTGTTGCTCAGGCCGGAACATTTCCTGTAGCACCAGCCATCTCTCAGGCTGGGGGATGAGTGCAGACTCCCGCTACTCACACTCTGAAGTAGATTGCTCCCCAGTTTCAGACTCCAGCAGCTCAGCCAGTTAGGGTAGTTCCGCCGGGTGTTGCAGCACAGGCCGGCGATGGATCAGCTATGTCTTGTGATGCTTTGTGGAGATTGGATAGGTTTACCAAGCTTTTATCACTATCTATGGCGGTACACCTTCAGAGAATCCCCAGGACTATCTAGACAGTTGTCACGAGGTATTACAGAACATGGGGATGGTGGAGACCAATGGGGTCGACTTTGCTGCCTTTCGTTTGTCAGGTTCCACCAAGAAATTATGGAGGGATTTTTGTTTGGCCAGACCAACTGGGTCGCCGACTCTTACTTGGGACCAGTTCTCTCAGCTATTTCTAGAGAAGTATCTTCATATCACTCAGAGAGAGGACTACCGGAGGCAGTTCGAGCGCCTTCAGCAGGGTTCTATGACTGTCACTCAGTACGAGACTAGATTTGTGGATTTGGCCCATCATGATCTTCTTATACTTCCTAGCGAGAGAGAGAGGGTGAGGAGGTTTATTGAGGGACTTGCTCGGCCTATCAGATTGCAGATGGCTAAGGAGACAGGGAGTGAGATTTCTTTCCAGGATGCAGCCAATGTGGCCAGACGAGTTGAGATGGTTCTAGCTCAGGGGAGTGGTCAGGGGTCTGACAAGAGGCTGCGTCACTCCGGTGGATTCAGTAGGGCCTCATCTGGAGGTCGAGGTACTTTTGGTAGGTGCCATCCTCCTAGGCCGTTTCATTCAGCACTTCAGACATCCCATGGAGCTTCAGGGGAGTCGTGGTCATTATGTACCTCCTTCAGGCAGCCAGCTCCCATCAGAGCACCTCCTCTTTAGAGTTATTATCGCGGTCAGTAGGCCCATCAGGGTCAGTCTCATTTTGTGCAGTCGCAGTATCAGGATGGATGTTTCGAGTGTGGTGAGTATGGGCATATCCGAGATTAGTGGGTGTTCAGTCATAGCAGCAGGGTTCTCGTGCCATGATTCCGGCACCGTCCGCTCAGCTAGCTAGAGGTAGGGGTAAGGGAGCCAGAGGTAGAGGTCAGGCCGCTAGAGGTGGAGGTCAAGCCGTTAGAGGTGAAGGCCAGGTCGCTAGAAGTGGAGGACAGCTAGCAGGAGGCCGTCCCAGGGATATGGTTCAGAGTGGTGGGGCCCAACCCCGATGTTATGCTTTCCCAGCCAGGCCTGAGGCTGAGTCATCCGATGCTATTATCTCAGGTATTGTTTCAGTTTGCAGTAGAGATGTTTCAGTTCTACTTGATCCAGGGTCTACACACTCCTATGTGTCATCTTATGTTGCTTCATATTTGATTGTGCCTCGTGATTCTTTGAGTGCTCCCGTGTATGTGTCCACATCGGAGGGGATTCTGTTGTTGTAGATTGTGTCTATCATTCGTGTATGGTTATTATTGGGGGTCTTGAGACTAGCGTAGATCTCCTACTTCTCGATATGGTTGATTTCAATGTTATTTTGGGGATGGATTGGCTGTCACCTTATCAAGCTATATTGGACTGTCATGCCAAGACCGTGACATTAGCGTTGTCGGGGTTCCCTCGATTAGAGTGGAGAGGGACTCCTGGTCATTCTACCAGTAGGGTTATCTCTTATATGAAGGCTCGGCGTATGGTCGAGAAGGGGTGTTTGGCTTATTTGGCTAATGTTCGTGATTATCACTACAAAAAAAACTAGAATTAGCTACGAACATCGTCGCTAATCTGTTGCTAAAACGCTCGTAGCTAGCAAAATTTCTTGATAATCCGTTGCTAACCCGTCGGTAAATGAGATTAGCGACGGATTTTTTTGTTTAGCTACAGAATTTGTCCGTCGCTAAAACCTGATTTTTTAGTAGACATTCTAGTGCGGAGGTTCTTGTTGATATCCAATTTTTCCCTATAATAGTTACAATGCATATATATCTTCAAAATCATACATTAGCATTAATTGGTATTTTTCCATAATTTTTACATTTTTAAATTAATTTATCTAAGTATTTTATTCATAGAATAAAATACAAATTGCATCACAAATGTTTTTAAAACATTCCTTGATTTAATATTATTATTTATGGTCCTATTGAGTCTAAATTATTTCGTAAATAGCCAAATTGGCACCTTTTGGCTATAATTGCAATAACTTTGCAATTATAGCCCATGCGTACACTTTTTGTATTATTTTACCAGAAATTGGTAATTTGCATTTTTAAATACTAAATACTATTTTTAAAGCATTTCCATGAATGAAAAATCATTTTTTATAATTAGTAATTATTTTACAAATTATTTTATTTGGGTATTTAACAAATAACCTTTTTTATTTTGACCTAACCTAATTAAAATGCCCAAATTCGGTCCCAACCAGTCCAAATCTACCCCAGCCCAAACCAATAAAATTCAACCCAGCCCCAAATCCTTTTAATCCCGTCCGTTGATCAGAGAGATCAACGGCCACCGTTCCCTCTTTCCTTTTTTAATCCCAAATGACCCCTAAACCCTAGTCATTTGTCTACACCCGCCGCCCCTGAAACCCTCTCCTCTCTAATTCTCTCTGAGACCAAACTTTAACCCTATCCGACGCCACCCAAAACCAGCGCTAATCCCTTTGATTCCTACTCGATCTATGGATTCCCATGGCTGTGCGAGGCCTCTACTTGTCTCCTATTTCCCCTGGTTGCTTGATTATGTGGTTTCGTGGAAGGACCTCGAAGAGATCTGGTCCAGATCTCGTTTAGAAAACTCTTCAAGAGTCTGTCTATGGTCTGTGAGAGTTTTCTATCAATGTTTTACGGCTCAAATCTTTGATTCAAAGGCCAGATTCTCTTTACCCTTTCTCTTTTCTTCAAAACTTAGTGTTTGGACTTGAATCCGTCCAGATCCTTGTAGATCTGGAGCGATTTTGAGTTCGTCATTGTTTTTTACCTTAAGGATCCTTTATTTCTTTACTGATTAATCGATTTTTGAACATTCTGTTATATTAGGGTTTGTTGTTCTTGTTGTTTGTTGGTCGAACCTCTGGGTATCTGAAGTATTTTCTTTTTCCATGGCTATTCTTTTAGGTTCTTTTACTTCTCTACTACTAACCGGTTTCTAAGCACTACGCTACTTCAGGTTTCGATTTCTCTGATTTCTGTTGTTCGAATCTCTGTGTGTTGACGTGCTTTCAAGTTTTCCATGGATGTTTCCCTTCTTTAAGTGTTTTCAAATTAGGGTTTTTACCAGACTCCTCTTCAAGAGGTTTTTCTACTTTCAATGTTTAATCTGTTCCTCTCTTTACGTGTTTGGTTAATTTTCGTATATATGCTAGAGCCCTAGATGCATCTGATGGTAACACTGATTTCTTCATTTTTTTGTTCATGATATTATGTTTATGACTGTGAACCAGTCGTATTAACCAATTCTAGTTAGGGATGTGAGTGATTTTCCTGTTAATTCCAGCATTCTTTGGGATTTTCTTTTGCTTAATTGATTTGGGGAAATTTGAATAGTTCTTTCCTATTAAAATCAGTATTTTCCGGAATCTAATTGTTTCCCTATTTTTGACTAACTATATTTGCCTTAATTAGTTATCAATCTCGGGGACTTGATAGACTCCTTATATGGTTTGGTGTTGATTTATTACCTTATTTGAGTCCCAGTTTTGACCGTTAATTAATTGCCCCAATTAAGGGGTCTATTCCGAACTCCTCTATAGGAATGGACTCTGTGATTGATTAATTGCTCCTAATTGATTGAATTATGATTTTTTTACCTTATTTGTTGTACTCCCCAAAGTGCTATGTATACACTCTCATTCTGCTCCTTCAAGACACGGACATTAGTTTACCATTATTCTTACACTCTAAAAACTCTCTCTCTTCTTCCTGCTACTTGTGATCGTCATTAGCCTTGCCAGCCGTAAGCTAAGGCTAGAAATTGCACAACACCTATCTTACCTCTTGTGTTCTCTTTCCCTAACTGGTATGCCTTTGATTAAATTTTAGAATCTAAACATTATGTGTTTCATTACTGCCTTAGTCCATCAGTCATGAGTTAATTTTCTGCTCCTGTCTACTGTCTATCCAACATGCCTAATATTGTCTTGTTCAATATGTGATTAGCATGCCTCAACCTTACTTGCCTGTCTACTGTCTATCCAGCATGCCTAATTGTCTTGTTCAATATGTGATTAGCATGTCTCAACTTTACTTGCATGTCTACTGTTTATCTAGCATGCCTAATCTTGTTTTGCTCAGTGTGTGATTAGCATGTTTACATTATGAATGCTTGTGTGGTGTTTTGCCTAGTCTGCTCATTTAAATCCTTTTCTACTCTGCTTTGCTAAGTCATCTAGTCTCTCAAGGCAACTCTAGTTGTGTGTTTAAGGTTTATGTGTTCTCAACATCTTTGCTCCATGTCTCAATCACCTACCCTTGTAACTAACATAGTAATTCTGTACATCTGTTTGCTTCTGTGCTCCACTATACACTAAAGTGTATTCTATGTATCCCCAAGCCCTCTCTCCTTGTGTGGAACCCGCTTGCTAAGTATTTCTGAATATGGTTGTTATGTGATTCATGTTTTGACTTCAAAGTGGTTTTCATACTTTTCTCAAGCTGTTTTACCTCCAAATTAGTACTGGTTTTCAGAAAATCTATTCACCTCTAAGAGTCCTCTCTATACTGTTTATCAAAACTCTTTCAAATCATGTCAAGCACTCTTCCTTATTCTTAGGTTATTAAGTCCTGCCCCTCTGGTATGTGTACTGCTTAGAGGTCCCTGAGATCTCTCAGAACTCTGGCATATCAGGGTTAGCTCTTCCACACTGCACATAATCAGTCTTTATTTGAGAAAGTCTGGGTGTGAGCACTGCCCGGGATCCTTGAGGTCCTTAGGGAACTCTGACACATCTGGACACCAATGTGGCAATGAATCTTGGGCATTTGAGACTAGTGAAGGCCTGGTACTCTAGGATTTGCTTTGGGCCTACTTCAGGCTCCCTATAACTTAATTTATATTTTATTTATGTATTTTATTCAATCATTGGTCTGTAATAATTAATTGTAAATAGATATTTGGGTGACTAGTAAAAAGGAGGGTAGTTGTATGGTACTTTGGGTAAAATGGGTAGAAAACATGCTGTAGGATTTATATTCTGCAAATCTGTGTTAGAAGCCATGTTTTAGGATTGTTATGTTTGTTTGCATTTAAACCCTGTTGAACTTGTGCATTAGATAACATGTTCTTAGGGTATTCATACTTATTTCTTCAGCATACTATATATCACGTATCCCATGCTTTAATCTTGCACAAGTATTGTCACTTAGAGATCCTGCTACTAGGCTAATAATCCCGTCGTAATAAGGTTGGCATTCCTGTATGCACTAGATATCATGTCCTTAGGAACTCTGTTTGCATTTCATTGAACATGTCTATTTCGACTAAATAAATAGTTGGCTATAAAAAGGGTTAAGCAACCTCACACATAGACATCATGTCTGAAAAATACAAATAGGACACCTGTTATATTCTGTGTCATCTAGAATAGCATGTTTGTAGTTTGAACAATTTCTTAAACTGTTAATCATCTCCTGTAATGCTGATTGCAAACAGTCCCCCGTCTAGGCAAGCCTTAGGTTATCAGTCTCTATATATACATGAACTGGGAACTGCGTTTGATTGTGTTAAACTGCTTAAGCTTAATAGGCTATAAAAACCAGTAGGCAAACTGGTTAGCATTATGCCACTTTCCTTATGCATATCCTGAATCTATAACATTCATCTAGATATCACGTTCTTAAGATTTCTGAAATCCGTGTTTTAGATGTGCTGTTTGTTTGCCTATATACATGCGGAGGTAAATATGAGCCTTCTAACTGTTTGTCCCTATTCGCTTGTACTACATGTTATTTGCTTGTCGCTTAGATTTTTACCTTTTAAAAACCTTAGGTTGTCTAGAACTGTCCAGATTTAGAGGTCCTAAATTCCTCCAGGACCATAAGGAAGGGACGGGTAGCAGCACGCTTAGAGGTCGTTAATTAAACTCGCTTATATAACCACTACGGGGAGGGTAACGGGTAGTAAAAGGATATGATGACCTGCGCGTTAATGTCACGTGTAGCCCCTCTCATTGAGGAGTGATTATCGGGCATTGCATGGGTATTATCCTGTAGGCTAATCAACTTAGGACTTCCCTTTCCCAATTCCTATATGTGTTTAAATTATCTAAACTTCTTTTTTTTCCTTTGCATATATGTGTGTTTATGTTGTCCAAGCCTTTTTTACCTTTAAAATTTCCATGATCATATATATGTTTAGATTGGGAAAAATCGCCTTTATTTGCAAATATGTGTTAAAACTATTTACTTGTGAAAATGACTAATTCATATAGTTTAAGTTCGGCCGGGACCCACCGTTGTGGACCGCGAGGGGTGCCTATCACCTTCCCCTCAAGGTTATTTCGAGCCCTTACCCTAATCTCTGGTAATGCAAACTAGTTACATGAGTTAATCGCTCTAGGTGCCCTAACGCACCGTAATCCGTTAGGTGGCGACTCTTCAAATACCTAATTTCCAAAAGGAAATGAGTTATTCCCCCATGAATGTCGAAACCCGGACTTCTCCGCGAGGAGGAAAAAGGGGGCGCGACAGTTCCTTCCATGGATTCTGTACCAGTTGTTCGGGAGTTCCTAGAGGTATTTCCTGTAGACCTGCCGGGGATGCTACCCAACAGGGATATTGACTTTTGCATTGATTTGGCTCCGGGCACTCAGCCCATTTATATTCTGCCATACCGCATGGCCCCGCCAGAGTTGAAAGAATTGAAGGAGAAACTGCAAGATTTGCTTCATAATGGGTCGATGAGGATTTTCATAGACTATCGGCAATTGAACAAAGTCGCCATCAAGAACAAGTATCCATTGCCGAGGATTGATGACTTATTTGATCAGCTTGAGGGTGCCAAGGTGTTTTTAAAGATCGATTTGAGGTCTGGCTACCATCAGTTGAGTATTAGGGCATTTGATGTCCCTAAGACAACTTTTCGGACCCGGTACAAGCATTATGAGTTTTTAGTGATGTCATTTGGGTTGACAAATGCCCCAGCAGCATTCATGGATTTGATGAACCGGCTGTGCAAGCACTATCTGGATTCCTTCGTGATTGTTTTTATTGATGATATCTTGATCTACTCCCGCAGTCGAGAGGAGCATGAGCAACATCTTCGGATTGTACTTCAGACTCTGAGAGACAGCCGGTTATATGCTAAGTTTTTGAAATATGAGTTTTGGTTGAGTTCAGTTGCTTTGTTGGGTCACGTTGTATCAGCAGAGGGTATTCAGGTGGATCCTAAGAAGATTGAAGCCGTTCAGAATTGGCCTAGGCCTACCTCAGCCACAGAGATTCGTAGTTTCTTGGGATTGGCAGGTTATTACCGTCGGTTTATGGAGCGGTTGACAAGTTTGCCTCAGAAGGGTGCCACGTTCAGATGGTTGGACGAGTGTGAGGCGAACTTTCAAAAGCTCAATACAGCTTTGACTATGGTGCCGGTGTTGGTGTTGCCCACAGGTTCAGGCCATATATAGTATATTGTGACGCATCTCGTATTGGACTTGGTGCGGTATTGATGCAGGGTGGCAAGGTTATTGCATATGCTGCGCGGCAGCTGAAGGTTCACGAGAAGAATTATCCAGTTCATGACTTAGAATTGGCAGCCTATTTTTGACGCGCTAAAGATTTGGAGGCACTATTTATATGGCATGTTGTATGAGGTTTTCACGGATCATAAGAGTTTGCAGTATTTGTTCAAGCAGAAGGAGCTCAATTTGAGGCAGAGAAGGTGGTTGGAGCTATTGAATGACTATGATATCACCATCATGTATCATCCTAGGAAGGTCAATGTGGTGGCCGGTGCTTTGAGTAGGAAGTAAGCCTGTATAGGCAACCTTGCGTACATTCCAGTTGGTGAGAGTGCGCTTGCATTAGATGTTCAGGCTTTGGCCAACCAGTTCATGAGGTTGGATGTTTCTGAGCCTAGTCGTGTTTTAGCTTGCACAGTTGCTCGGTCTTCCTTGTTTGAGCGTATCAGGGAGCGACAGTATGATGACCCTCATTTATTTGTCCTTAGGGACACAGTGCGGCACGGTGATGCCAAGCAGGTTATGGTTGGAGATGATGGGGCTTTGAGGATGCAGGGTCGTGTTTGTGTGCCTAATGTGGATGGACTTCATGAGTTGATTCTAGAGGAGGCCCACAGTTCCCGGCATTCTATTCATCCGGGCGCCGCTAAGATGTATTAGGACTTGCGGTAGCATTACTGGTGGAGGTGAATGAAGAAGGATATAGTTGCATATGTAGCTCGGTGTCTGAAATGTCAGCAAGTAAAGTACGAGCATTAGAGACCTGGTGGTTTGCTTTAGAAAATAGAGATTCCTGAATGGAAGTGGGAGCGTATCACTATGGATTTCGTTGTTAGACTCCCACGGACTCAGAGGAAGTTCGGATGCAGTTTGGGTTACTGTGGATAGGCTAACTAAGTCAGTGCATTTCATTCCTATGGCAGTTTCCTATTCTTCGGAGCGATTGGCAGAGATTTATATCCGTGAGATCGTTCCCCTTCATGGTGTGCCCGTGTCTATCATTTCTGATCGAGGTACGCAGTTTACCTCACATTTCTGGAGGGCAGTACTACGTGAGTTGGGTACGCGGGTCGAGTTGAACACAGCATTCATCCTCAGACAGACGGACAGTCCGAGCGTACCCTTCAGATCTTGGAGGATATGCTCCACGCTTGTGTTATTGACTTTGGAGGTTCTTGGGATCAGTTCTTGCCGTTAGCTGAGTTTGCCTACAACAACAACAATCAGTCGAGCATCCAGATGGCTCCCTATAAGGCATTATATGGCAGACGGTGTCGATCACCGGTTGGGTGGTTTGAGCAAGGGGAGGCTCGGTTATTGGGTACAGATTTAGTGCATGATGCCTTGGATAAGGTTAAAATCATTCACGATAGACCTCGTACAGCTCAGTCCAGGCAAAAGAGTTATACCGACCATAAGGTTTGTGGTGTGGCATTCATGGTCGAGAGAGAGTGTTGGTTCGGATGTCACCCATAAAGGGTGTGATGCGGTTTGGGAAGAAGGGAAAGTTAAGCCCTAGGTTCATCGGGTCTATTGAGATTCTTGATCGAGTGGGAGAGGTGGCCTACAGACTTGCATTACCACCAGGCTTATCAGCGGTACATCCAGTGTTTCATGTGTCCATGCTTTGGAAGTATCACGACGATCCATCCCACATATTAGATTTCAGCACTGTCTAGTTGGACAAGGATCTGACCTACGAGGAGGAGCCGATAGCCATTTAAGACCTGCATGTTCGTCAGTTGAGATCGAAGAGTTATCCTTTGGTTCGAGTGTTGTGGAGAGGTCAGCTTGTTGAGGCAGCTACCTGGGAGTCCGAGTCCGATATGCGGAGCAGATATCCCCACCTTTTCACCAGCTCAGGTACTTTTCTATGTCCGTTCGAGGACGAACGTTTGTTTTAGAGGTGCAGAATGCGATGAACCAAAAGGCCATCTTGTGTTTTAGAACACAATTCGGTGTTCCGAGGACTTCATGACCTTATTTTATTTCTCCTCGATTTGCGTGCGCAGTCCGGGCATGTTTATGGAAGGCTTTTATGTGGACAATTGATGAAATAATAATTTTTGGCTTAAAAAGTTGATTTTGGTTGACTTCGGTCTACGTTTTGAGTAAAAGGACCGGACCCGTATTTTGACGGTCCCGGTGGGTCCGTAGTAAAATACGGAACCTGGGCGTAAGCCCGAAATCGGATTAGAAGGTCCCTAGCCCGAGTAATGAATTTTTGTTAAAAACTGTAAGCTTGAAAATCTAATGGTTTAAAGAATTTGATTAATGTTTGATCTCGTTGATTTCGGGCCCGTATTTTGGTTCCGGAGCCCGGTACAGGTTCAATATAACATTTAAGTCATGTGTGTGAAATTTGGTGCAAAATGGAGTTGAATTGATGTGATTCGGGCGTCCAATTGTGAAAATAGGAATTTCAAAGTGTTCTTGAGGATTTCATGTGATTTTGTGCTAAATTGGTAGTTCTAGGTGTTATATTGGCGATTTGATCGCACGAGCAAGTTCGTATGACGTTTTAAGACTTGTGTGCATGTTTGGTTTGGAGCCACGAGGGCTCGGGTGAGTTTCGGATAGGCTTCGGGGTGTTTTGAACTTAGGAAAATTTGCTGGCATAGCTGATCTTGTTGCAGGCCTCTGATCTCGCATTTGCGAGATCACGCATCGCAATTGCGAACCCTGCAGGTTCCGCATTTGTGACGCCCTCTTCGCAAATACAAAGAGGAGCTGGGCTAGTGGTTCTCGCATTTGCGAGGTTACCTTCGCAAATGCGAAGGGAGTCTGGGAGGGGTATGGATTGCAAATGCGATCTTTTACTCGCATTTGCGAGGTTCAGTGATTGCAATTGCGACACTCTCCTCGCATTTGCGAAAGCAGCAGGACTATGAAGGGATTCGCAATTGCGATAGCCCCTTCGCAATTTTGAAGCTCAGGTTGCAAATGCTTCATCTGCCGCTGATGAAAAGGGGCTTGGACGGGATTTTTCTCCCATTCTTTCAAATTCAAACCCAAGAACCCTAGATGCGATTTCATCAAGGCCATTTCTTCCCCAAATCATAGATAAGCGATTCTTAGCTCATTTCTTTCAATCTTTCACTTCATTTTACAAGATTTCAACCTAGAATCCAAGATTTTCATGGTGGAATTGGGGATTTTTGGATAGAAGCTAGGGATTTCGAAATTTGGGGATTTAGACCTCAAATTGAGGTCAGGTTCCAAAATTAATTGTATATCCGGGCTCGAGGGTGAATGGGTAATCGGATTTTGGTCCGAATTTTAGGCTTGGATCAAGCAGGCCCGGGTGTTGACTTTTGTTGACTTTTTCAAAAATGGCCTAAATTGAATTCCTTGCTATCATGGGTAGTTCCTACGGCTTAAATTGAATTGTTTGGTTGGTAATTTGCTAGATTCTATTGGTTCGGAGGTGGAAACTAGAGAAAAAGCGGTAATTGAGCGTTGAGTTGGCCGTGGATTGAGGTAAGTGTTGTGTCTAACTTTGACTTGAAGGATTAGGGATCCCCAACTTAATTGCTATGCGAAAATCCATGTGTGTGGCGTATATATGAGGTGACGGGTACCTATGCGCCGCCAAATTATCTGTTTTGCCGGTTCCTTTCCCCGTTCTTAATATATTGTCTTCCTGTCTTAACTACTACATGCTTATTGGTGTTTTCATATTTAATTGCTACTTGTTAGATGTTTTTTTTCTTTATTGAAGGTATTAGCTATCCCGTAGTTTCATTGTATCACATTATTGGTTTAAGTTGGTTTATCGGTGCTTTATCGTACATTTTGGGTTGGTCTCGCTGTGTAGTATTAATTAAGTGAAGTTTCATAGATGTGTAACTTTCTGTTTGCTTTGGTTTGAGGCTTAAGTATTGTGGAGAGTTTTGAGCTAAATTGTGAAATTCCTGATCTTATTGTGTGATTGGTACTGATATGGTGGGATCGGGTTGCGCGCCGCAACAGGAGGAATAAGGGTGATATATTGAGGAGGAATGAGGGTCAAATGCTATTATTTGGTGGGATCGAGTAGCACGCCGCAACATGAGTAATAAGGATGGTATGTTGAGGAGAAATAAGGGTGAATTACTATTGTATGGTGGGATCGGGTTGCATGCCGCAACAGGAGGAATAATGGTGGATTAATATGGAGCAATAAGGGTGAATATTCATATTGATACTGATTATATGGTGGGATCGGGATGCGCGCCGCATCAGTTTATGTGTGTGTGTATCTTTCTTCTACTGTACAAGTTATTCTGTAGTTTTGCTTTACACTTAAGGATTGGTTATAGCTGGGTACTGATGAGATACTGGAGTTCTGAATTCTTTCCTTGCAAGTTACTATTTTTATCTGCTCCGTTCTTCTTTCTGTTTTATTATGCACTGTATGCATGATTATATTGGTAAGTGCCCCGCCGTAGCCTCATCATACCTCGTCGAGGTTAGGCTTGGCACGTACCAGTACATGGGGTCGGTTGTACTGATACACTACTCTGCACTTTCTATGCAGATTTTGGAGCTGGTAGTGGTTGACCGAGAGGTCGGTTGCAGACATTTCATCTAGGAGACCCAAGGTAGTCCTGCTGGCGTCCGCAGGCCCTGGCTTCCCCTCCTATGTTTCTACATTCCTTTTTTCTTTTCTTTCGAAACAGATGTAATTTCTTTCAGACCGATGTTTGTAGATATTCATAGTATGTTCTTGGATTGTGACACCAGATTCCGGGAAGTAGAAATAGCTATGGTATTGTTAATAGTATATAGACAAAAGGTTATTTACGTACTTCCGCATTTACTTCTTCTTGATTTAGTTTATTAATTTTAATCTATGAAATGTAAAGGAAAAAGGTTAATAAAACTCTAACGTTGGTTGCCTAGCAAGTGTGATGTTAGGCACCATCAAGGTCCCGATGGTGGAAATTTCGGGTCGTGACATATACAAGGTCCAACTAACTTGAACCTTATACAAAAAGATAGCTACATTCCTTGGAATCCCTTCCACTTCTACTATTTACACAAAAAAATTCTTCCTCTGTTTATGTCTGAAGGAAACCATCTGTAAGCAGTCCATTCTATATAGGAGGAACTCAATTCCTCATTCTCAATACTTCATTTAGCGAGGGCATCCACCACTTGATTAGCTTCCATAAAACAATGACAAGTTACAGTTTACCTGGCTAACAAGATTCTGAATTTGCTTGATGATATCCATCATCTGCCATGGGACTTTAGATTTTCCTCTGATAATATCAATCACGAGAAAAGAATCACATTCCAAAATAATATTGTTCAAACCATTTAGTATGCACCAATTTAACCCTACTAGATCAACTTTAACCTCTGCCATATTGCTGCTAATACTCCCAACCGATTGAGCAAAGGCCATAAGCAAAGTCCCTGAATGTTTCCATCCGTATTCAATTTGCACCAAGCCACACGAGGCTTCTCCCACTTAAGCGTAATGCATACAATTTTAGGCACTAAATTAACAACTTGTTGGCAGATATCATTCCATTTACAAGCCCATTCTCGCCCCATGCTGACCTTGGACAAAGTCCATTTCAGATGAGATACTATTTGAAATATGATTCTCTTCACATATACTTTAGACCCCCAAAATATATCAACACACCTAGCCTTCCAAATCTACCAACATATCACCACAGGGGTTATTTGCAAAATAATTTAATGAATAGTATTTTTTGGCTTCAAACCCCATCATCTTAGTAGTAAATTTCTAATGGAGATGTCATCCCATCTAATACCCAAAGGATTCCCAAAGAATTTTCAGATTTGCACAACCATATTACCACTAACAAAGTTATGATGTAGTGATTCCTTTTGAGGCTCTTCACAATAGAAATATCTGGATACATAGTTGTGGCTAAATTTAATCAGATTGTCATCAAAAGGGAGCTTATTCTTTAGCATTCTCCAAACTAGAAAGGACATTTTTAAAGGTAATAACTTGTGCCAAATTTTGTTCATGAACTCTGATTTCTCCCTTGTCTGTCTGATACATCTCCATGCTGAAATTTACCTTGTCATCGAGTTATCTTTTTCACAATCTTAGACCACCATGTCACTGTAATATGATATCCTCTTCCTACCCACATAACAAAGGACACCCTAAGTATGTGATATAAAAATTGGCATGTCTAAAACCAGTAGTCTCCTTAATTCTTTGAATATCAGCACTAAATGCCTTCGAACTAACTAAGAAACAACTTTTATCAATATTGATGAGTTGTCCAGAACATTTCTCATAATTTTGTAGTTGATGTACCACCAGCTTTAGTGATTGTAACTATAATGATAGAAGTCTTTTGCTACGAAACAATATATTCACAGCAAATTATTTTATTTTTTTCGCCACGACAAAAAATATTTATAGCTATCTTTATATTGTTGCCACGAGGTATTAAATTGTAGCAAAAGACATAATCTGTTTACGTTAATAATTAAAAATATTCTTAAAATCATGAAAATTGAAGTGACCTTGAAAATTTGGTAAGGTTGTACGACTTTAAAGAGCATCGACGAAGATTATTATATCGTTTACATATAAAAATCTATTTACTCTTTTTCTTATATTCGCCTTCAACTTTATTATGATATATGGATGTTTCCTAGCTTACAATGTGGGAGCTGGATTCGTGATAACAAATACTTTCCTCCCTTTCATTAATTCTAACATTTAAATTTCGTATATATGTATGTATAGCCTCGGATTATTGGACAATAAGGTGATGCTCCATATCTTATGACATGCTTCCTATATTTTAGTTTAACTATTTTTTTTAAAGACATAGTGTCACGATCCAGAATTCAACTAGTCGTGATGGAACCTAACCCAACCCGTTAGCTAAGCCAATTAACAACTATCCAGTTTCAATGAAATTTAATAAGACAACTAAGTAAAATAAAATATCTAAATCCTATACATTTCCCAAGGATTGGTAGTACAAATCATGAGCTTCTAAGAATAGAATTTACAAAGCTGAAAGGAAATAAATACATCGTCTGTTTGAAAAGTAGATAAACAAAGTTTTATATATCTAAAGCTACCACGAACAAGGGGCGGCTACAACCGGGACGCAGGTACATCTTCGATCCAGCTCCCATCGAACACAACATCAACAGCCAACATCTCCACGCAAGGTGCAGAAGTGTAGTAAGAGTAAAATCGACCCCATGTACTCAGTAAGTAACAAATCTAATCTTAGGTTGAAAGCAGTGAAAAGCTAACACAAGGTCGGGTACAATACCAATATTCCACATCAGTTCATAACAGCATAATACAGGTAATAAAAGAGGTATCTCAGAAGTAAGATGGTCAGCTGATTCACAGTTCTAGAAAATGGGCATGCTTTTCATGTATCTCAGTGAAAACACAAAATCTTTTACCAAAATGCCAAAAATAAGAGTAAGGTTGAAAACTGTAATTTTTCCAAATATTCTTTCCACGATAAATAATATATTTCATTTTCTTTCCAGATAACAAGTGAAAAATACATCTCTATGCCTACATATCAATGTCTGTAAAAAGTCATGAATGACGTGATACTATATAGCATGAGGAAAAAAGCATCTCTATGCCTACATGTCATGTGTACATGAAAATGCCATGTATCCCAGAGATGAATCATGTACTCACACTCTCAGAGTACTCAATCTCACTGTCTCGCATCCTCTCTCACTATGCTCAATGCTCAACACAATCAATTACTCAGCATTGTACAATAACTGCTGCGGCGTGCAACCCGATCCATATATATATATATATATATATATATATATATATATATATATATATATATATATATATATATATATATAGTCGACTGCGCTTATTGGGGGTGTGCAGACTCCGGAGGAGCTCCTTCGGCTCAAGCGCTATATCGCTGTGGCGTGCAGCCCGATCCCAAAATGTCACTCTCACTCAAGCCCTCTGCCTCACTTAGTCATCACTCTCTCCAGTCACATTCACGGGCTCACAATGTCATGAAACTAGCCCGACAACAATGATATGATGTATCAATAACTACAACTGAGATTGAGATATGATATGCATGCATGAATATGACTGAGCACGAAATATCAATAAAATCAGTGAGATGACAGCAACAAACGACCACTATGGGTCCTAAAAACATCAGCATGAAGCCTAAACAAGATATTTAGCATGATTGACAACTCAATTTCTTTATCAATCTCTAAAATGGTGGTGAGGGGCATTTCATTTTTCTTTGAGATTCCACCGACCCTTTGACATTCACCACAACGCTTGACTAGATCACTTGCATCCTTGTAAAGAGTGGGCAAATAGAAACCGCAACTTAGCACTTTAGTCACCATTCTTGCTCCACCACGGTGACCTCCATATGGCGAAGAATGGCAAGCCCCAAGAATTTCACATTGTTCCTCCTCCGGTACACATCTTCTAATCACTCCATCCGTACAAATCAGGAAAAGGTACTGTTCATCCCAATAATAGTCTTGACAATCCCGTTTGAGCTTCTTCCTTTGGTTTGAAGAGAACTCATCCGAGATGATACCACTCACAAAAAAATTTGCTAGATCCGCAAACCATGGCACCTCTTTCATTGAAATAGCCAAAAGTTTCTCATCGGGGAAAGAGTCATTGATTTTAAGGTCATCATACGGCCTCCCGACAAGTGGTCCGCCACTTGGTTTTAAATTCCTTTTCGAACTTGGATGTCTATATCAAACTCTTGCAATGAAAGCACCGATATCATCAACTGGGTTTTGGCATCTTTCTTGCTCATAAGATAACTAAGTGCCGCATGATCTGTGGACAATTACTTTTGCACCCATCAAGTACGGGCGGAACTTCTCCATAGCAAACACAATCAAGGAGCTCTTTATCCGTAACGGTGTAGTTGACTTGGGCACTATTCATGGTCTTACTAGCATAGTAGACCGGATGAAAAATCTTGTTGATGCGTTTCCCCAAAGCAGCCCCTACCGCTACATCGCTTGCATCACACATGAGCTCAAAAGGAACACTCCAATTTGGTGCGGTGATGATGGGAGTAGTAGTCAACTTGAACTTTAGAAATTCAAAGGCTCTCACGCAATCATCGTTGAAGTGAAACTTAGCATCTTTCTTCAAAAGTTTGCACAACGGGTTCACCACTTTAGAGAAATCCTTGATGAAACGCCGGTAAAATCCCGTGTGGCCTAAGAAACTCTGCATGCCTTTCACCGAAGTTGGAGGTGGAAGTTTAGAAATCACCTCAATTTTTGCCTTGTTGACTTCAATGTCATTCTTTGAGATCTTGTGGCCAAGCATGATGCCTTCCTCTACCATGAAATGACATTTCTCCCAATTAAGCACCAAGTTTGTTTCTTCACATCTTGCCAACACTTTATCCATGTTTGCGAGACAATCATCAAAGGAATTCCCGACCACTCCATGAAGACTTCAAGGTAGTCCTCCACCATGTACGTGAAGATAACCATCATACACCTTTGAAAAGTTGCCGGTGCATTGCACAACCCAAATGGCATCCGCTTGAAGGTGAAAGTACCATAAGGACGTGTAAAGGTAGTTTTCTCTTGATCCTCTAGAGCAATAAGAATTTGGTTGTAGCCGAAATACTCATCAAGGAAATAATCTAAAGCACGACCGGCCTATCTATCGAGCATTTGATCTAGGAAGGGAAGTGGAAAATGGTCCTTCCTTGTGACTTTGTTGAGCTTACGATAGTCCATACACACTCTCCATGCGGTCAACATTCTTGTAGGAATCAACTCATTCTTATCGTTGGTGACCACAGTCATGCCCCCTTTCTTTGAGAAACATTGAAGCGGAGAAGTCCATGAACTATCGGAAATGGGGTAGACAACCCCAGCATCCAACCACTTGATGATCTCCTTTTTGACAACCTCTTGCATGGCTTCATTTAGTCTCCTTTGATGTTCAATAGATGGTTTGGCACCTTCATCCAAGTTAATCTTGTGCATGAAAAATGCCGGGATTTTCCCCCGAATATCCGCCAATGTCCATCCAATAGCCTTTCTCATCTTTTGTAGCACCGCCAATGTAGAGTCTACCTGCACGTTAGTCAAATAAGAGGAAAGAATAATCGCTAAAGTAGAAGAAGGGCCAAGAAATTCATACCGAAGATGTGGAGGCAATGGCTTCAACTCCAAGATTGGGAGCCTCATCAATTGAAGGCTTTGTTGGAGGAGTTGTCCTATTTTCAAGATCCAAGGACAATTTCCGAGGCTCATAAGTGTACGACCCCATTCCTTGCAACGTGTTCACACATTCCACGAAGCCCTCCATCTCTTCATCATCAAAGTTGAGCAAGATGGCCTCCAATGTATCATCAACATTTATCATAGCACTCATTTCATCCATAATCACATCGGTTACCAAGTCCACGAAAGAGCACACCTCATTGCTATTGGGTTGCCTCATAGACTTACACACATGGAAACCCACTTTTTCATCACCAACCCGGAAAGTAAGTTCTCCGGCTTCAACATCAACTAGAGCCTTCCCCGTAGCAAGGGAAGGTCTCCCAAGAATTATCGATACCTCATAGTCAACCTCACAATCAAGAATGACGGAATCCGCCGAAAGAATGAATTTATCAACACGAACCAAAACATCCTCAATCACTCCCAATGGTCTCTTCATGGTACGATCGGCCAATTGTAATCTCATAGATGTGGGTCTTGGTTTCCCAATTCCCAAAGTCTTGAAAACTGAGTAGGGCATCAAATTGATACTTGCCCCAAGATCACAAAGAGCTTTAGAGAACTCGGCACTTCCAATGGTACAATGGATTGTGAATGCACTGGGATCTTCCAATTTGGGAGCCATTGAATGCACAATTGCACTCACTTGATGAGTCATTTATATGGTTTCACAATTCATCGACCGCTTCTTTGTCACCAAATCCTTCATAAACTTTGCATAACCGGGTATTTGCTCCAAAGCTTCAACCAATGGCACATTGATCGATAGACTCTTCATCATGACAATGAACTTTTTGAATTGGTTCTCGCAATTTTTCTTGGCAAGACTTTGAGGGTATGGAGGAGGAGGCTTAGTCAATGGTGCCTTAACCTTTTGCACTACCGGTTCTAGTATGTCTACAATGTGATCCCTAGACGGGTTCACGTCCTCTTGAGTCTCTTCCACATTTTCATTGATATCAATCCGCACTTCATCATTTTCTTGCACCACATTGTTCAGGGTCTCATCTTCTTATACCACTTTCTCATCACCCACAAGTTTCCTTTGACTTGAGGTGTGTGCATTCCCACATTTTCCACTCCTTGTAGTAACGGTCATGGCATGTCCTGTGTTGTTCCCACCCTTTGGGTTCACCACTGTGTCGCTTGGTAGTGTCCCCTTAGGACGAGTGTTTAGAGCTTGAGAGATTTTCGACATTTGAACTTCCAAGTTGCAAATTGATGTGTAGTGTGAGGCTAGTTGGGCATCGGAGTCTGCATTCTTCTCCATCATTTGTTTGAACATATTCTCAATTCGTTCCATATTATTGTTGGAAGAACTTGGACCTTGGGAAGGATAAGGAGGCAGGTTGCTCGATTGTTGATACATCGGGGGCATTTGAAAGCCCGACCCCCAGTTTCCTTGATTATTGTTCCATCCCTCTTGGTTGTTGCCTCCCCAATATCCTTGGTCGTTGCCACTCCAATTGCCTTGGTTATTTCCACCACTCCAATTTCCTTGATTTTTGTTATTATTCCAATTCCCTTGATTTTTGGAATTCCAATTACCTTGATTACCTTGAGGTGTTCATTGTTGTTGATTCAGGCCTTGAGAGTTGTTTCTTTGCCCTTGGAAGTTGTTCACGTATTGCACTTCCTCCTCTTGTTCATTGTAAGATTCATCTTGATCGAACCCACTATCTTCTTGCACATAATTCTCCATACGGTTTTGCACTTGTGGACCCTTGGGCCTTCTTTTGTTCACCATCATACTTACTCCCTCCATGGCATTGACTTGCTTAGGACTTTGCACTTGTTGAAGTTGAACCTTGGCTAATTGATTCATTGTGGTGGTAAGCTCAGCAATGGCTTGCCCATGATCATGTGATGGCGCCCAAATCCACTACTAAAAAGTAAATGGACACGGCCGCATGCAATATAATTTACCCAACTATGAGTCGGGGTTGAATCCCACAGAGAATAATATGTAGGCGATTAGGCGTGTAAGAGAATTATCACTTATTATGCTAAGCCAAACACTTAAACATATTTTGAGAAAATATTTATAACTAATTTCAAATATATAAACTAACCTAGAAAGCGAGAAATTTGATCAGTGGCTACAAGCATGGATACATGGGGAATTACACTCAAGTAACGATCCAATGTATTTCACGATTTTACAAATATGAGGGAGTTTATGTTAAATAACCTCGGGTAATAATTTTATATTATCTTTTTCCAAATACTAACAAGACTTCCTAATTGAATTATTCCTAAAATAATTAGGAGATTAAGCACACCCGAATATGGATACAAGTAGTTCAATCATATCCCTAGGTAGAATCTATAAAGTGAGGGTTAAAGCCTCAAGTTCTTGTTAATTAATCTTTCTCAACCCCAAATTATCTTTCCCAAAATTAATTTGAAGTAAATGGGCGAGTCCTAGGGTTAGCTAATCCCTTTGGAAACATTAAAGAACAAGAATAATTAAAGAAACAATAACTCACTTCAATATAACTAAAAATCATACAATACATAAGCACAACAAGATATTTAATTCACACTTTAAATACGAATATTCCCATAAACAAGATTCAAGTGTTGGAATAAATACTACACACTTAGATATTCAATACAAAGCAAGGAAATGAAGAAGTTAACGTAAATGGGTAAGAAATTCTCAACCAAAAGCTTCATATCTTCAAGACCCAAGTGTGTGTGCAAGAACCCTAGCTTCCAAACTTGTCTTCTCTAGTAAAGGAACTGAAAAATAAGCCAAAGATGTGTTTCCAGTAAGCTAGGTCGTGTATTTGTGGGTTTGGGGATCGAAACATGAAGTTCCAAAACTGCCTAGAAAACATGCTATGTGATTGTATAGAGATAACCGCGATCGCGGTTCACAACATCTATAAAGCTTTGTGATCGCACACAGTACACCGCGTTCGCGTAAAACGTTTGACCAGGCTGACCATTTTTACTTCTTCGCGATCGCGTATTTTCAACTGCGATTGCACAGCTTCACTAGCCTGGACTTCTGCAATCGCCTGTAGCCTTCTGCAATCGCACAACATTGTTGACCAGCCTTTCTTCTTCGCGTTCGCACAGATTCAACTGCGTTCGCATTGCTTCAGCATCCTGGACTTCTACGATCGCGTACTTCCGCGATCGCACAGAGTAATCAGTGGCAATAGTCTATTTTCCTTTCTTTTTTTTACACATTTCGACTTGTTTTCTTCCATATCTTCTCTAAATCACTTGATACCTGAATTATGCTAATAAAGCTCAATAAATGACTTAGCTTCTCATCAAAATCATACCAAAGCCTAAGTATCAAGAAGAGATGAGTTGGTAAAATACCAACTTATCATCATGCAATTCTTTATGTAGGTGAATCACGTTCAGGTCACCTTAGGGAACATTTTTCCTACTTTGCCATGCCGATGAAGTGTCCGCCATTTCATCTAAAATCTCACAAGCTTCCGCATACGGCATTGTCATGAAATTTCCACCGTCAAGTTGATTAACCACGCACTGATTGGTTGTATTGATCCCCCGATAGAAAGTTTGTTGAATCATAACCCACGTCATGTCATTATTGGGGCATTCTTTGACCGTTGTTCGGTACCTCTCCCATATCTCATGTAACGGCTCACTGGACTCTTGTTTGAATGTTATAATCTCGTCTCTAAAAGTAACCATATGCCCGAGAGAAAAGAACTTGGAAATAGATTTCTCCGCCAACTCATCCCATATATGGATGGAATGATTTGGCAATCTCTCTAACCAATCCAAGGCTTTTCCCTGTAGAGATAAAGGAAATAGCCTTAACCTTAAAGCATCCTCAGAGACGTTTGTTTGTCTACTCCCCCACCAAGTGTCCACAAACCGCTTCAAGTGTTTGTATGCATTTTGACTCTGAGCCCTGGTAAAGAATCCTCGTTGCTCTAGCAATGTGAGAATTACATTCGTGATTTGAAAGTTGCCCGCCCTAATGCGGGGCGGGACTATGGAACTTGCATACCCTTTATTCGGCAACACCTAGTGTGGAGCCGCTCTTGGTGGAGGTTGGGGCGGAACTGGGACGTTATCTTGAGGCGGTCAGCCTCTTCTATTTGCTTGAGGTTCAAGAGGAACCTCTTCAACTTGGTCATCTTCAACGTCCACATCCCCCAAAGGCATGTTTCCGAGTTGGTCATTGTTGAGGGCCATTGTTGCACCTACAATTGATTCAGAAAAATCAGTAACATGGAAGGAAAAGAAGACAATTCAGACACAAAACCAAATATAGCTAAATTCGTTTTTAGTTCCCCGGCAACGGCGCCAAAAATTGATCTCGTCCAAGTCACACCTCTATTCAAGGTTATATAATGGTTGATGTAATAGCAATACCCAACAAGGAGTCGGGGTCGATTTTTCACAGGAAGCTACGGATGGGACTTAGGGGTATATATTATAGTGTATGAGCTTAAACTGTCTCAAATTGCACTTCCACAAACTTGGAATTGTTTCTAGGTTTAATTTAAACTGAAATTGCAAACTAAGAAATTAAACTAGGAAATTGCTTTTGTTGTTTTTCGAAGAGAGGCAGTTTCAAGTACCTTGGGTCAGTTATCCATGGGGATGGGGAGATCGACGAGGATGTTACACACCGTATAGGGGTGGGTGGATGAAATGGAGGTTAGCATCTGGAGTCCTATGTGACAAGAAAGTGCCTCCGTTACTCAAAGGTATGTTTTATAGGGCGGTGGTTAGGCCGGCCATGTTGTATGGGGCTGAGTTTTGGCCAGTTAAGAATTCACATACCCAGAAGATGAAAGTAGCAGAAATGAGGATGTTCAGGTGGATGTGCAGGCACACTAGGATGGATAAGATTAGGAATGAAGATATTCGGGAGAAGGTGGGCATGGCTCCTATTGATGACAAGATACGGGAAGCGACACTCAGATGGTTCGGGCACATTCAGAGGAGGAGCGTGGATGCCCCGGTAAGAAGATGCGAGCGGTTGATTTTCCGCTTCCGCCTTTCTAGGCTTCACAATAGTTCCCCTTTTCTTTTCCGATTCCTTCTTTTCGTTCTACTTAGGTGGAGCAATCCGAACTAGAGGGCGGCCTAAGAAGTATTGGGGAGAAGTGATCAGGCGGGATATGGCGAGCCTTCAGATCTCTGAGGACATGGCACTCAATAGGAAGCTGTGGAGGTCAAGCATTAAGATTGTGGGTTAGGATCTAGTTGAGCATATTTAGTCTACCAGTGTGAGGCTAGGCTGATAGAATTTAGTCTTAGACTACTAGTGGCCAGTACTGTGTTTACACTACTCTTCCGTTTACTGGTCATTGTTTCTGCCTTTCCTCTATTCGCTGGTTCTTGTGTTGTTGTTATTATTTCTATGATGGTACTGATATATTGTCTCTTTTTGTTTTTCTTTGTCTTCTTGAGCCAAGGGTCTTTCGAAAAAAGCCTATCTACCCCATCGGGGTAGAGGTAAGGTCTGCGTACACACTACCCTCCCCAGACCCCACTTGTGGGACTATACTGGGTCGTTGTTGTTGTTTTTCAAATGATATAAAAAGGCCTAGGGCTATTACCTTTACCTAGGTGTTTGCCTAATGGGTTGTAAACTTTAAATCTTGTTTTATTGGTCGGTTGTATTATAGTTATCAACACTCATATACCCACTCAATACCTCTCGGTCAAAGAGTGATTTTGCCCAATTTTGCTTTCTCAAGTCCAAATGGGTATTGAACAAAACGGTTGATACAAAGCTCAAATCGGGTTTTACTATCTCTAGGTTCAACCCTTTAATTGGGCTTATCAATCTCTCGATTGACCCAATTTCTTGTTAGACAAATTTTCCTAGACTAAGTCTCTCTTTCTCAAGTAGAGACCAAGTCAAATAGGCATGAACTAATATTTGCAACCATTAATTCTACAAATAAAAGCAAGAACAAGGCTAAATAATAAACACTCAACCATAAACAAGCAATAAATCAAACACCCATTAAGATTACACTCTAGGCTAGTTACTCATGCTTAAGATCGAAGAAATAGAAGAAGAAATGATAATTAAACCCATACTGATAGTTAAAATGATGAAATCAATGTTCAAAACGCTCAAAATAGCAAAAACTACTAAAGAGAGTAAAGAAAACGTCTACTGTAGCTGCTGATGTCAAAACTTAACCTAAAAAGTGAAACTTTTCTATTTATGCAGGGCTGGAATTTTCGGACAAAAATGTCCTCTCGGAGGTTCTGCGGCCGCACAATTCCATATGCGATCCGCACTTTTCTTCAGTCTTGATAGGGTTGAAATTCTGCGGCCGTATAATTCTAGAATGCGGCCGCACTGCTCTCTTTTTGCGGTCTGTACAATACTGTCTGCGGCCGCACCTTGCTCTTTTGCGGCCCGTGCAACTGTGACTGCGGCCGCGTAGCTTTTCTTCCGCGGCCGCACATTAATTGTGCGATTTGCACTTTTGTTGGACTTGAGATGCAGGTTCTCTGATCTTTTGCTCTGACTCAGTTTCTGCGGCCGCACATGTCATGTGCGGCAACCACTTTTTCATATTTCTCTGATGGTGGTTTCTTCACAACCTACGGCTGCAGATGATAATCCGTGGTCCACACTTCTGAGCTTTTGTGCCAGTTTTTGTCCTTGAGTTTAGATTACTCCTTCTTGAGTTGAATTTCATCTTGGGAGCTCATCTTCCAATATTCCTGCAATTAAGCATATTTATGAGTTTTCGGGAACACAATTAAACACTTTTGGACTAAAACGAAAGCTAAAAGGTTCCAATAAGTAGTCAAAATTCTCACTTATCAAAGGCCTCGAAGAGAATATTATTAATAAAGACAAACGAATGCCTGCCACCCAGTGGCATTCAATGAGGAATATTCTGCAGTATTCAATATACATTTTTAGAAAATTTTGGCATTCACAGCCTACCGTTACATATTCTTCAATAGCCCCCATAATTGTCATTTATTTTACGACCCAAACCGATGGGCCGCAACGGGCACCTGGTGCCTTACTCAACCGAGTACCAACATAACGTATCTTTGGTGTCATACTATCATAGGTAAACGAGCCGGAAAGACTGCTTTGAGATAACTAGAGTAAAGCATGAGGGAATACTTGACATAGGATGACCCAAGATGATATACCAACTTATACATATGATGTACGGGCCTATAAGGACGGCATGATCCTTTATATATTCAAAACATAGGCCGAAAAGGCCATACTAGTATCCGTATACATGACATCTATCTACAAGCCTAAGAGTACATAATATCATAAAGGTCGGGACAGGGCCCCGCCATACCTGTCAATACATGTACTAGTCATACTGACCAAATAAGCAACTTCGGAGCAAATGGAGTGCACCAACACCTTCCGCTAAGCTGATAGCCTACTTGGAAGACTCTCAACCTGTCCATCGGGACCTGCGGGCATGAAACGCAGCGTCCCCAGGCAAAAGGGATGTCAATACAAATCAGTAAATAATAGACATGAGAGAAACATGAAGTAAAAGACTAAACATGTAAGTCTGAATAGCTCTGTGAATCATTTAATTTTTATAATGGCGTGCATATGCGTATAAATGTCATATCATGCATAGGTATATGCATACATAACATCATCAAGCCTCTGAGGGCATCCCATCATATCATTTTCTCGGCCACTGTGGGAAAATCATCAACATAAACTAGCTGATCAGGTGGTGGCGCGTATATAACGCCGTAAGCTTTTCCTATATCCCATATACATATAATATACGCGTATATAACGCCATCTGGTCATGGGTCAATATACATGTATAACTGAATGCAATGCATAAAAAGTGAGTTAACAAGATTTCTCGGTATTTCATAAGATCACTACACCTTTAATTAATATCGGGAAATAAACTTTATCAACTTACGTATTTTCTGAGACCCATGAACAGACAATAGAATAACAAGACATACGGGGAATCAAGAACATAGGAACCTCTACTATTTCTATGAATAGAGTAATTTATGAAAGTTGTGCATTTGCTCGTTTCGTTTGTATCATATGGATCATGCCAAAAGGAAAGAAGGAATAGCCTTAACATACCTGAACCGATTCTCTTGACGATCCCTCTAACACATGTCTTTAGCAAAAATACGTAATGGCGGATCGAAGTTGAAAAAAATCTGCATGATATACTTGAGAAAGATTGTACCGTGCTCTCTTAGAATTGCAGCTCATGCTGCTATTACATGATATAATCTCATATGAATTTTCTAGCTGAAACTTCATCCGTTACTTAATAAATGCGAGCATCTTTATTTTGTGATATAGAGAGGCCTTTTGTATTAGTGGGTGTGGGCCCCACTTATGTATGACTTAGCCATAAGAATCCTCTAATCCTACCACCTTGAAATGACCCGGCCGGTCGTTTTTGGAAATTACGCCCCGATCCCCCATTAACTGCTTCCCCTAAGTTCATTTCTGCTATTTTGGTTTGCCGGGACGTTCGGTGTTGAGTTTTGGAAAGTTTTGGGACACTTAGTCCCTAAATGAGAGCTTAAGTGTGGAAAAGTGGTCCGTAGTTGGAACAGTATGAAGACGACCTTGGAATGGAAATCCGATGGTTCCGTTAGCTCCGTTAGGTGATTTCGGGGTTGGAAGCGTGTTCGGAATGTATTTTGGGAGCTCGTAGCTCATTTAGGCTTGAAATGCCGAAGTTTAAATTTTTGAAGTTTCCGGTTCAATAGTGAGTTTTTGATCTGAGGGTCGGATTGGAATTCCGGAAGTTGCAGTAGCTCCGTTATGTCATTTGGGATGTGTGTGCAAAATTTCAGGTCATTCGGACGTGTTTTGGTTAGGTTTTTGATCGAAAGCGTATTTGGAAGAAACTTGTAGTACTTAGGCTTGAATCTTTGATTTAATCGAGTTTCCGGTGTTGTTTTAGGTGTTTAATGGATTAGTACAGGTTTGAATAAGGTATTAGGTGGTATTGGTGCTTTTGACTGAGGTCCCGGGGGGCCTCGGGATAATTCCGGGTGGTTAACGGAGAAATTTCTAAGCATTTGCTACAGCTGGTATTTTTTTCTTGTATTTTTCCTTCTGCGGCTTGAGAACCGCAGAAGCGGCGTTGGACGTCGCAGAAGCGGCTTGTGCCCCCTTCCTCAGGAGCCGCAGAAGCGGTGCCACTTCCGCAGAAGCGAAGCTGCAGAAGCGGCCCAACTACCGCAGATGCGGTCCTGCCCTTTTTAATGAAAACCGCAGAAGCGGTTGGCTTTCCGCTTAAGCGGGACCGCAGAAGCGGTCCCTTGTCCGCAGAAGCGGAAATGACTGTTCAGAAATATCAATTTCGAGGGTTTAATTTCATAAGTTTGAAAATCGATTGAGAGCTCGGGAGAAGGCGATTTTGAGTGGGTCTTGAAGAGAAAATCATTGGGTAACGTTTCCTTGATCCCTTTTCATTATATTTCATCATTATATAGCTAAAT
>NW_017672215.1:143252-160745 GCF_001879085.1 Nicotiana attenuata
CCCCCTGCATATTGATGGTTGGACTACGGGACGGTATCCCGGGAGATCCTTCGGTTTGGCACATGAGTTGGACTACGGGACGGTATCCCGGGAGATCCACTGGACAGTTGAGGAAAGGGCTACAGGACGGTATCCTGGGAGACCCTCATTGTTATCATTGGTATTGAGTTGTATTTACTCTGTGTTTGCTCTGTTCTTTGTGTAGTTGTTATTATTTCGTTAGCCTGTCTTATCTCACTGCTGTACTCATTATTTTTGTCAGATTTTCATATTGTTAATTAATATTATATTTTACCTCAGTAGGGCCCTGACCTTCCTCGTCACTACCTAACCGAGGTTAGGCTTGGCACTTACTGAGTACCGCTGTGGTGTACTCATGCCCTTCCTGCGCATGTTTTTCATGTGCAAATCCCAGGTACCTCTTCTCAGGCGCACTATCCTTGAGGCAGGAGATACACGGAGACTTCGAGGTATATCTGCAGCTCCGCAGACCGAAGAGTCTTCTTCCTTATTCTAGTTGTAGAGCTGTTATCCTATCATACTTTTGATGTAGATATTCTGGAGATTAGAGTACTTATGGTAATTCTATTAGCCTATGTTTCTCGTGAGTTTTCGGGTTTTGGGATTGAGTTGTAGACTTCCGCATACCTTTGAGTTGTATAGGCCGGGCGGCATTCAGTACTGTTATTTTTCGTATTCAATGGTTTAATTGATTATTCCTCTAGTTAAAAGGTTATTTCCGCACTGTTAGGCTTACCTAGTTGTAGGAACTAGGTGCCATCACGACATGTTCATGGAGGGTGAACGGGGGTCGTGACAATTTGGTATCAGAGCCCTAGGTTCATAGGAGTCACGGAACACAGGCCGGTTTATTAGAGTCTCACTGATCGGTACGGAGACGTCTATACTTATCTACGAGGGGTTATGTAACTGTTTAGGAAAAATCTTCGTTTCATTTGAATTCCTTGTCGTGCGATATTTTGACATCAATTCTAAACTTCTGACTTCTATTCTCTCATAGATGGTGAGGACACGTGCCACTCGAGATGATCAGGCACCCGCGCCCCCTACTGCAGCCGTCAGAGGCCGGGGCCGGGGGAGAGGTCGAGGACGCGCACGTGGTGCAGCCAGAGCACCTGCGCGAGCTGCCGCCGAGGTACCACCAGCAGATCCAGCCGGAGCCCAGGCACCTGGCACACCTACTACTGCCACTACTACTCCAGCGCTCCAGGAGACTTTAGCTCAGTTCATGAGCATGTACACCACCTTGGCTCAGGCGGGGTTGCTTCCCCTTGCTGCAGCCACATCCCAGGCCGGGGGAGGAGCACAGACTCCCGCCGTCCGCACTCCTGAGCAGCGAGTGCAGGTTGAGCAGGTCCCCGAGATTATTCCGGCACCGCCTGCAGCACCAGTTCAGCCCGAGGATGGGTCAGCTGCTTCAGAGGACGAGCAGCGCAGACTTGAGAGGTTCAAGAAGTATGATCCCCCAGTGTTCAGTGGATTAGCATCAGACGATGCCTTGGGATTTCTAGAGGAGTGTCATCGTATTCTTCGCACTATGGGCATAGTGGAGTCCAGCGGGGTTTCTTTCACTGCTTTTCAGCTACGGGGAGCTGCCTATGATTGGTGGCGGACTTATGAGATAGACAGTCCAGTCGAGGCTGCTACACTGACTTGGACCCAGTTCTCGGATATGTTCATGAGAGAGTTTGTCCCCCAGAGTCTCAGGGATGCATGGCGCGCAGAGTTTGAGCATTTGCGCCAGGGTGCTATGACCGTTTCAGAGTATGCTATCCGTTATAGCAGGTTGGCCAGGCATGCACCGGCTTTGGTTGCTACAGTTCGGGAGAGAGTTCGCGGGCTCATTGAGGGTCTTATTCCACCCATCAGATCTAGCATGGCTGGAGAGTTGGAGATGGACATTCCTTATCAGCAGGTAGTGAGCATTGCTAGGAGGATTGAGGGTATGCTCGCCAGGGAGCGAGGAGAGAGGGAGGCCAAGAGGTCTCGAGAGTCGGGTCACTACTCTGGTGCCCGTACCCCATCAGCAGGTCGTTATGGCAGAGGTTATTCGGGTCGCCCTGTACATTCAGCTCTTCCAGCAGCCGGCAGCGCTCCAGCTCCACCTCCACCTCAGGAGCCTTACTATGCACCTCCAGTTTCTAGCGCGCCTCCTGCGCGGGGTGTTTCCAGAGGTCAGTCCAGCAGGCCTAGTCCCAGCCAATCACAGCCACCGCGTCCTCCCAGAGCTTGTTTTGAGTGTGGTGATACACGTCACTTGGTGAGGGATTGCCCTAGACTTGGGAGGAGCGCACCCCCACAGACTTCTTAGCCACAGCGTGCTCCTCAGAGTTCTCAGGCCATGATCACAGCTCCAGCTGCTACCCCACCTGCCCAGCCGGCTAGGGGCGGAGGTTCGGAGATAGAGGTCGCCCTCGAGAGAGGGGCCGTGCCAGATATTATTGTATCCCTGTCCGTACTGAGGTTGTTGCCTCCGACTCCGTCATTACAGGTATTATTTTGGTTTGTCATAGAGAGGCATCGGTTCTACTCGATCCGGGCTCTACTTACTCTTATGTGTTTTCTTACTTTGCTCCTTATTTGGGTGTGCCTCGGGATTCTTTGAGTGCCCCCGTTTATGTTTCTACTCCTGTGGGAGATTCTCTTGTTGTGGACCGCGTTTATCGGTCATGTTTGGTTACTATTCATGGTTTTGAGACCAAAGCAGACTTATTACTACTCGGTATGGTGGATTTTGACATTATTCTAGGCATGGACTGGTTGTCGCCCCATTTTGCTATTCTTGATTGTCACGCCAAGACCGTGACGCTGGCTATGCCAGGTATTCCGCGTATTGAGTGGAGTGGTACTTTAGATCACACTCCCAGTAGAGTTATCTCTTTTCTTAAAGCTCAGCGCATGGTTGAGAAGGGGTGTGCCGCGTATTTGGCTTATGTGAGAGATGTTAGTGTTGATACCCCTTCTGTTGACTCTGTTCTAGTGGTACGGGATTATCCCGATGTATTTTCAACCGATCTTCCGGGCATGCCGCCTGATAGAGACATTGATTTCGGCATTGATCTGTTACCGGGCACCCAGCCCATTTCCATTCCTCCGTATCGTATGGCTCCTCCTCAGTTGAAGGAATTGAAGGATCAGTTGCAGGAATTGCTTGGTAAGGGTTTTATTCGACCCAGTGTTTCACCGTGGGGTGCTCCTGTTTTGTTTGTGAAGAAAAATGATGGTTCTATGCGCATGTGTATTGACTACCGCCAGTTGAACAAGGTTACAGTGAAGAACCGTTATCCTTTGCCTCGCATTGATGATCTGTTTGACCAGCTTCAGGGCGCACAGGTGTTTTCTAAGATTGACTTGCGCTCAGGTTACCATCAGTTGAAGATTCGGGAGCCAGATATCCCGAAGACTGCCTTCAGGACTCGACATGGCCATTACGAGTTCCTTGTCATGTTATTTGGGCTGACCAATGCCCCTGCAGCTTTCATGCATTTGATGCACAGTGTGTTCAGGTCATATCTTGACTCGTTCGTGATTGTTTTTATTGATGATATTCTGGTGTATTCCCGGAGCCGGGAAGATCATGAGCAGCACCTGAGGACCGTGCTTCAGACCTTGAGGGAGAAAAAGTTATATGCAAAGTTCTCAAAATGTGAGTTTTGGCCGAGTTCTGTGGCATTCTTAGGCCATGTGATTTCTAGTGAGGGTATTCGGGTGGATCTGAGGAAGGTAGAGGTCGTGCAGAGTTGTCCCAGGCCATCCTCAGCTAATGAGATTCGCAGTTTCCTTGGCCTGGAGGGTTACTACCGTCGTTTTGTGGAGGAATTTTCATCGATTGCTGCCTCTATGACTAGATTGACCAAGAAGGGTGCCCCATTTCAGTGGACAGATGAGTGTGAGGCGAGCTTTCAAAAGCTCAAGACAGCTTTGACTACAACCCCTATCTTGATTTTGCCTACCAGTTCGGGGTCTTATACTGTCTATTGTGATGCCTCGAGAGTTGGCCTTGGAGCAGTGTTGATGCAGGACGATAGGGTGATTGCCTACGCGTCCAGACAGTTGAAGGTACATGAAAAGAATTACCCTGTCCACGACCTTGAGTTAGCTGCCATTGTTCATGCCTTGAAGATCTGGCGTCATTACCTGTATGGTGTGCCTTGTGAGATCTATACTGGTCATCGGAGTTTGCAGCACTTGCTCAAGCAAAAGGATCTCAATACGCGTCAGAGAAGGTGGTTAGAGCTGCTGAAGGATTATGACATCACTATTCTGTATCACCCTGGCAAGGCCAATGTAGTGGCGGATGCCTTGAGTCGCCGGTCGGAGAGTTTGGGGAGTTTGGCATATTTACCAGCTTCAAAGAGGCCTATGGCGATGGATGTTCAGGCCTTAGCCAGCCAGTTCGTGAGATTGGATCTTTCGGAGCCCAGTTGGGTTCTAGCCTGTGTGGTTTCCCGATCTTCCCTATTTGACCGTATCAGGGAGCGGCAATATGATGACCCTCATTTGCTTGTCCTTCAGGACAGGGTCCAGCGTGGGGATGCCAGAGATGTGACCATTGGAGATGATGGAGTAATGAGGATGCAGGACCGGATTTGTGTGCCCAATGTTGATGGCCTTCGAGAGTTGATTCTAGCAGAGGCCCATAGTTCGCGGTATTCCATCCATCCGGGTGCCGCGAAGATGTATCAGGACCTGAGGCAGCACTATTGGTGGAGGCAAATGAAGAAGGATATAGTTGGTTATGTGTCTAGATGCCTCAACTGCCAGCAGGTGAAGTATGAGCACCAGCGCCCGGGTGGGTTGCTCCAGCAGATAGAGTTCCAGAGTGGAAATGGGAGCGCATCACCATGGATTTTGTATCTGGACTTCCACGGACCTTGAAGAAGTTTGATTCCATTTGGGTTATTATGGACCGACTGACCAAGTCCGCTCATTTCATTCCTGTGTGTACCACTTATTCATCGGAGCGATTGGCGGAGATTTATATCCGGGAGATTGTCCGTCTGCATGGTATTCCAGTTTCTATTATTTCGGACAGAGGTACTCAGTTTACATCGCGGTTCTGGAGAGCCGTGCAGCAGGAGTTAGGTACTCGGGTGGAGTTGAGCACAACATTTCACCCCCAGACGGACGGACAGTCCGAGCGCACTATTCAGATTCTTGAGGATATGCTTTGTGCGTGTGTGATTGAGTTTGGAGGGTCTTGGGATCATTTCTTGCCACTGGCGGAGTTTGCTTACAACAATAGTTATCAGTCCAGCATTCAGATGGCGCCGTATGAGGCTTTATATGGCAGGAGGTGTAGATCCCCGGTGGGTTGGTTTGAGCCGGGTGAGGCCAGGCTATTGGGCACAGAGTTAGTACAGGATGCATTGGAGAATGTTAAGACGATTCAGGATAGACTCCGTACAGCCCAGTCCAGACAGAAGAGTTACGCGGACAGGAAGGTTCGTGATGTTTCATATATGGTTGGTGAGCGGGTTCTGCTTCGGGTCTCGCCTATGAAAGGCGTTATGAGGTTTGGGAAGAAAGGAAAGTTGAGTCCGAGATTTATTGGCCCTTTTGAGATCTTGAGGCGAGTTGGGGAGGTTGCTTACGAGCTTGCCTTACCTCCCAGTTTGGCCGGAGTTCACTCGGTATCTCATATTTCGATGCTCCGGGGGTATCACGGTGATCCGTCGCACGTGTTGGATTTCAGTTCAGTCCAGTTGGACAAGGATCTATCCTATGTTTTGAGGAGCCAGTGGCTATATTGGACAGACAGATCAGAAAGTTGAGGTCAAAGAACATTGCTTCAGTGAAGGTTCAGTGGCGGGGTCAGCCGGCCCAGGAGGCGACTTGGGAGACCGAGCAGGATATGCGCAGCCAGTACCCTCATCTTTTCACTACTTCAGGTATGTTCTTTATGCTCGTTTGAGGACGAACGAATGTTTAAGTGTAGGAGGATGTAACGACTCGGCCGGTCGTTTTTGGAATTTACGCCCCGATCCCCCATTAACTGCTTCCCCTAAGTTCATTTCTACTATTTTGGTTTGCCGGGACGTTCGGCGTTAGGATTCGGAGTGTTTTGGGACACATGGTCCCTAAATGAGAGCTTAAGTGTTGAAAAATGGTCCGTAGTCGGATTAGTGTGAAGACGACCTCGGAATGGAAATCTGATGGTTCAGTTAGCTCCGTTAGGTGATTCCGGGGTTGGGAGCATGTTCGGAATGTATTTTGGAAGTCTGTAGCTCATTTAGGCTTGAAATGCCGAAGTTTGTATTTTTGAAGTTCCGGTCCGATAGTGAGTTTTTGATCCGAGGGTTGGAATGGAATTCCGAAAGTTGCAGTAGCTCCATCATGTCATTTGGGATGTGTGTGCAAAATTTCAGGTCATTCAGACGTGTTTTGGTTAGGTTTTTTATCGAAATCGTATTCGGAAGAAATTTGAAGTTCTTAGGCTTGAATCTTTGATTAAATCGGTTTCCGGTGTTGTTTTAGGTGTTTTAAGTATTGGTACAAGTTCGAATAAGGTATTAGGTGGTATTGATGCTTTTGGTTGAGGTCCCGGGGGCCTCGGGATGATTTCGGGTGGTTAACGGAGAAAATTTCTAAGTGTTGCAGCAGCTGGTATTTTTCTTTCTGGTACTTTTGCTTCTGCGGCCTGGGAACCACAGAAGCGGAGTCGCAGAAGCGGCCTTGGACGTCGCAGAAGCGACTTTTGGTCACCCTCCAGGAAACCGCAGAAGCGGTAGGATTTTCGCAGAAGCGGATCCGCTTCTGCGAGATGGGAACCGCAGGAGCGGAAGCTGGGATTTTAAAGGGAGCCGCAGAAGCGGCCAGTGCTTCGCATAGGCGGGACTGCAGAAGCGGTCCCTAGACCGCAGAAGCGGTATTCACTGTTCAGAAATAGCAATTTCGAGGGTTTAATTTCATAAGTTTGAAAAATCGATTGAGAGCTCGGGAGAAGGCGATTTTGAGTGGGTTTTGAGGAGAAAATTATTGGGTAATGTTTCTTTGATCCCTTTTTATTATATTTCATCATTATATAGTTAAATACATCATGGGAATTCAAAATTTGGACCAAAAATTGGATAATTTGGGGTAAAACTTCATTGGCGAGACTATTGAGTTTTGAGTGGGCAGTTGACCTCCAATTTGGAAGATTTTTATATGGTTAGACTCGTGAGAGTACGAGGGTTCTAAAAATGTGAAAATTATTCAATTCCGAGATGTTGGCTTGAGGGGCGTTTTGGTCATTTTATCTATTTTCGCGTCCTAGCTTTAATTTTAATAGCGGAATCAGTTGTTTGCAATATTATTTACGATATGTAATTGAATTGAATGGATTTGGGCCATTTGGAGTCGGATACTCCTGGCAAAGGCGTGGTTTCTATTGATATCGAGCCGATTCGAGGTAAGTGGCTTGTCTAACCTTGTGTGGGGGACTTGTCCCCTTAGGATTGTTTTCTTGATATTTGAGTGCCTTGTACGTGAGGTGACGAGCGCGTACTTGAGCCGATTGATGAAAATTCGGTTTTCACTTAAGTTGTTGATATTTAGCTTTCTTTCCTACTTGAAATTATACTTGTGCTAGTTTTGGAAAGCATGTTTAACTGACTTAACTGCCTAATTGCTTAAGTTGTTTGACTGTACTACGTGAAGCATGCTAGGCTAATTCTATCTGTTGCTCTGTCTTTCGTACTTTATTCCTTGGTTTGTTTCTGGCTGTGGTTGCGCATTTACATTGGGACTACGGATGTGGGTTTCCGGTAGCTCCCCCCCCCCCCCCTTGTTTGTTTACTTTGGGACTACGGGTTCGATTCCCGGTAGATCCCCCTGCAATTTTACTTTGGGACTGCGGGTTAGATTCCTGATAGATCCCCCTGCATTTTGATGGTTGGACTACGGGACGGTATCCCGGAAGATCCTTCGGTTTGGTATATGAGTTGGACTACGGGACGGTATCCCGGGAGATCCACTGGACAGTTGAGGAAAGGGCTACAGGACGGTATCCTGGGAGACCCTCATTGTTATCATTGGTATTGAGTTGTATTTACTCTGTGTTTGCTCTGTCCTTTTGTGGTTGTTATTGTCTCGTTGACCTGCCTTATTTCACTGTTGTATTTATTATTTCTGTCAGATTATCATACTGTTAGTTATTGTTATTACTATATTTTGTCTCAGTATGGCCCTGACCTTCCTCGTCACTACCCAATCGAGGTTAGGCTTGGCACTTACTGAGTACCGCTGTGGTGTACTCATGCCCTTCCTGCGCATGTTTTTCATGTGCAGATCATCCAGGTACCTCCACGCAGGCGCACTACCAGTGAGGCAGGAGGACTACGGAGACTTCGAGGTAGATCTGCTGCGTCCGCAGACCGACGAGTCTCCCTCTTACTCTATCTTTAGTACTTAGTTTTCCATCTTTCGGTTGTTAGAAATTCTGGAGTTTGGAACCTTTACTATACACTTCTGTAGCCTGTGTTGCCCGTGAGTTTCCGGGTTTTGGGAATTGTTTTAGACTCGTGATATTGAGTTGTACTTGCCAAGCGGCATTCAGTACAGTTTCCTTTAGATATTTGATTTGATTTTCTCTATTTTTCCGCAAGTATTATATTTCCGCAATGTTAGGCTTACCTGGTCATGGGGACCAGGTGCCGTCATGACATGTTCACGGTTGGTGAACTAGGGTCGTGACACACCTAATTACATGAAATAAGAGTCACAATTGCCTAAGGCCTTTGCTGCTGATGATAGGCTATAATTACGTATTTTAGTCGCTTATTACACTCTAATTTACTGCACTTTAATTGAGTTTGAGCTTTAATCGCTAGTGTTTTGCACTAATTGTGTATTTTATGCCTTGTAGGAGTGATTTCGAGCTATGTAGATATTATGGAATGAATTCAAGTGATTTGGAGCTTTGAAGTCTCAGTAAAAGCCCAAGGAATAAAGTCGGGATCGTGTTCGCGGATCAACGAAGATAGTTAAGAACGAAACGGAGAATCGAGCGGGCATACGGCACATTGTCTAGTAAAATGTACATAAATTTTTGCTCAAAACTCCGTTTGGGCTCTACAATATATCGTTGGAAAGCTATTTGAATGAGATACAACTTTCATGTTTTGCATTTTTGCAATTTCCCACTACCGCGCCAAACAGTGCGCCGCACAGTGCGCCGTATCTGTGCAATTTTCCAACAGTCTTAGAAAATAGCTCTGAACATCCCCACTGCCGCGCCGCACAGTGCGCCGCAGCGTACGGTGCGCCTGTGCAAATTTTATAGAGCCAGAGTCCTATTTCGCACAGGAAAAGGTGCTTCGTCTGGGCCCGACCCTACTTGGTATAAATACATGTAAAAATGCTATTTTGAAGGAGAAGGGACATACTTTTGACATAATTTAGACCTAAAGAGGCTAAGGAGAGCGGGGATTCGACCTATGGAGGCAATAACACACTGGGAGCAAGGCGGAGAATTATTCTACGAGTTTTTCACTTCTTTCTTCCTATTTCCATTATTGGGTATGAATTCTAGTATTGTATTTTTGCATACTATTATGAATAGCTAATTTGTTATATATGGTTTTGATGGAACCTCTTGGAGGATGAATTCTTGTTATGTTTTAATATAATTTAACCTTCAAATTTGTCTTTTTGTTCAACTACGTGCTTATTTCAGTTGATTGAATGGTCATCGATTGACTATGCCTATTTATTATGTGTTGCTTGAGAATGGATACATATTAGGTGGTTATTGAACAACGTCACTCCTAACGTATGTGAGAAATAAATACAGCGGGTTTAAAGGCAGGTTTAGAAATAACAAAGCCTTGACGTGGTCATAATGAGTGGTTAGATAAAGACAACTAGCGTAGTTCAAGATAATATGTCTAGTAAATTGTTGTAGTTGCTCGAGAGAAAATTACGGCACCTAAAGTCCTCACGATCAGTAGAGAATACATAGGCAAAATTTTAGGGAACATAGCAGGAAGGATTCCAACATTTGGGGAAATCATAACTCTAGACCTCCTTTATTTTATCTCTAACCCTTAGTATCTTTAATTGTTAATTTAATGCTTAAGCTTCTTAGTTAATTAGTTAGATATAAAAATTTTAATATTATAACTTAGGAATTGTTCGAGTTTGTCTTCCGAGTGATATTGAACAGTTATAGTGAAACCTTATTTCTCTGTGGGATTCGACTCCGGACTTTTAGGCCGGATTATATTTGCAGCGACCGCTTATCCTTTTTAGGACTATAGTTGGGCGTGATCAGATTTTGGCACCGTTGCCGGGGAACTAACGGTGTAGTTGTAGCTGTATATATTGCTAGGTTTCGAGTTTGAACTTTTATTTTGTTTTGTTTTATTTTGTTTTTTGTATTTTTTTTTATTTTATTATAACTGTTGATTTGATAAACATGACATCTTGGAATTATGGGAATTTAGGTGTAGATAATTCTACTATTGATCCTCATACATATTGTGAAGGAAACCACCCGTATCAAAATTATCAAAATATTCCCGAGAGCGAGTTATGTGCACCAACTCAATCTTATTTGTGGAATGTGTGTGGTGGTAAAAATGGTCACTTTCATGGTTGTGCTTATATTTCTTATCTTCCCCCAACCCCTTACTATAATGGTTCTACTTTTTCTTGTGAAGTTAATAGGAATAAAGAACTTGGGAATGTGGACCTGAAGTAGATCAAGGATATGTTAAAGTGCCTTCTGGAACAAAATAATGAGAAACAATTGCAGATAGAAAGGCAAGAGGCAACTATTCGCAACTTGGAGGCTCAAGTGAATCAAGTGGTTAAAGCTTTTAATGATTAGCAAGCCAATTTTGAGGATAGGAGCCAAGAAGAGCGTGAATTTGAGGTGCTAATTGAGGAGGTCAGAGTAGAACATCAACAACCTAGCCAACTACAATTTGAGGATGTCGATGTTGAAGACGTGAGACTAGAGTCAGCCAAGGACATTAAGGATATAAATTTTGTTGAGTCTAGTATCATTGATGTTGAGGATGCTGAAAGTCCTGAAGTTCATGTGTGTGAGCGCATTGGTCCTCACTCCAAACATTTTTCTACATTATGCTTGGATGACGATATGGAAACAGAGTCATCCGAGCCGATTGAGAAGTCAAGGAATGAGGAACACGGTGCCTACATTCTGGAATTTTTCTTGCCAGAAAGACAGGACTACATACCTCATCAAAAAGCCAAGAAGTGTAGAATAGTACAATGGCTGCTTGGGCCAATTAGATTTATTACTCCACCCCTGGAGCATAGTCGAAAACTTGATGCCAAATTGGGGGTTCAATTCATAAGCTCAAGGTGGAGGCAGAAAGTGATTCATATCGTGCCGCGACGTTAAATCAAACGCTTGTTGCGAGGCAACCCAGCTTTACTGCTTTCTTTTTTTTTTTTAATTGTATTATTTTTGTGGTGTCAATTTTTGATTTTCCAGGAGCATGGAAAGCAAAGCTATTGGATGGATGCAACAGCAAACCAGATGGTTGGAACTAAGTGTGAGATACCCGTACGAAGGACCAAGCATGGGAGAAGTCTGAGTACCCCATGAGCTGCTAGTACATCGGCCTTTGGCCTACCAGGGAATTTCTTTTACCCTCTTATAGTTATGATGTGCATTGGGGACAATGAAAAATTTTAAGTGTAGGGTGAGGAGATTTTCTGGGTGACTTTCTATGCTACTTTAGTTGTGTTAGTTTAATTGAATAATGTTTTTTTTTAAAAAGATTGGATTTTTCCCGACGATGGATATCCTAGACAATTTTCTTGAGGGATTTAAGTCTAAAGAAAAAAAAGGACAAAAAGATTTTCTTTCGTTAGGTAGTGTAGCAATTAACCCTTGGTTTTTCTTTGTGTCGTGGTTCTTTTCCAAGGGTTTTGTTTGAACCGGGTGTAGTTAGTTTCTTTTTTACTTTTTTTAGGAATAGGAGACATTGCGCTGTGTTTTGAATTGAAGCAATATCTCTTGACTTTGTTATGCCTTAAGAATAGTGAGTACTTTGGTTGTGACGCTTAGGCTCAGTTTTTGACTCTTGTATAAGTACCTTAAATTATATGATCTTAACTTTGCTTAACTGCTTTGACTAGAGTGTCTTGATGAACCCGATCCTGAGTGAGTTATGTGCCATGTGTGTGTGAGGTTTGGGTATTATTCTTTGCATTGCAATTGATGCCTAGAACTTGCCCCGTGTGTTTGCAAAGCGAAATAGTAGTTTTGTTCAGTCTTGGAAGTGATATAGGCATTTCTTTGTTGAGCCAGATATGTATATTTTACCCGCATAATTGTTATGTATCGTAGTCAACTCATTTGAGCCTGTAATCCTCTTTCTTTGGCAACCACATTACAAGCCTTACCCATTTGTTTGAATTAATCATCTATTTGAACTGTTTCACCTCTCATGAGCACTTGAATTGTTATGAACTTTGTAAATTTTAAAGTGTGTGGTGGTTGGTTTGGCTTTTGAGTGGAACTAATAAAATAAGAAGAAAGGTGCACTATTTTGAAAAAGTAAGCCACTTGAATTGGAAAAAAAAAAGAAAAAAATAGTTGGATTGTTGTTAAAAGTATTCCTGGATAAGTGGTGGCTCTTGATGTAAGTGTGCTTAAAGAAGAATGGAGTTAATATATAGTGATGTGAAGGTGGAGTTATGGTTTGACATAAGTGTGGGGTTTTAAATGTTAAAGTGTATGCATTAAAGTGCTTAAGGAGGTGTAGTCACTCTTATATCTATATGTATCATACCCGTCCCGCAGCCTACATTACAACCAAATAAAGTCCTACTTGATCCTAGACTGAATGAGCTCAATTAGTAGAGTAGTACACTACGAGCAAGCCTATGGTGCGACTTTTGTGGCATATGGATGTTATTTCTGTGAGTGAGTGAATTCTTTCTATCTTGAGTTCCTAAGTGTTCTTAAATTTTATTGTGTGGAACTACTCTCGTTTGTTGTGTGAGGGCACTTGATTCATGAAGGAAAGGTAATGTCAGTGACCTCTACGTTAGAGTAAGTGGGTGAGTTGTGAATAATGCGTGGTACTTGTGAGTCAAATCTTGAGGTGAAGATGTTACGCTATTGTGCTTAGTCTATTTTATATATTCTTGGTGTGATGAGTTAGGGAATTGTTTAAAAAGGTCATGTCTATATAAAGTGTAGTTTGATTGCTCAAGGACGAGCAATGGTTTAAGTGTGGGGTGTTGATGATAGGCTAAAATTACGTATTTTAGTCGCTTATTACACTCTAATTTACTGCACTTTAATTGAGTTTGAGCTTTAATCGCTAGTGTTTTGCACTAATTGTGTATTTTATGCCTTATAGGAGTGATTCTGAGCTATGTAGACATTATGGAATGAATTCAAGTGATTTGGAGCTTTGAAGTCTGAGTAAAAGCCCAAGNGGAGACTTTGGCTCAGTTCATGAGCATGTACACCACCTTGGCTCAGGCGAGGTTGCTTCCCCTTGTTGCGGCCACATCCCAGGCCGGGGGAGGAGCACAGACTCCCGCCGTCCGCACTCCTGAGCAGCGAGTGCAGGTTGAGCAGGCTCCCGAGATTATTCTGGCACCGCCTGCAGCACCAGTTCAGCCCGAGGACGGGTCAGCTGCTTCAGAGGACGAGCAGCGCAGGCTTGAGAGGTTCAAGAAGTATGATCCCCAGTGTTCAGTGGATTAGTATCAGACGATGCCTTGGGATTTCTAGAGGAGTGTCATCGTATTCTTCGCACTATGGGCATAGTGGAGTCCAGCGGGGTTTCTTTCACTACTTTTCAGCTTCGGGGAGCTGCTTATGATTGGTGGCGCACTTATGAGATAGACAGTCCAGTCGAGGCTGCTTCACTGACATGGACCCAGTTCTCGGACATGTTTATGAGAGAGTTTGTTCCCCAGAGCCTCAGAGATTCATGGCGCGCAGAGTTTGAGCACTTGCGCCAGGGTGCTATGACAGTTTCAGAGTATTCCATTCGTTATACCAGGTTGGCCAAGCACGCACCGGCTTTGGTTGCTACAGTTCGAGAGAGAGTTCGCAGGTTCATTGAGGGCCTTATTCCGCCCATCAGGTCTAGCATGGCTCGACAGTTGGAGATGGACATTCCTTATCAGCAGGTAGTGAGCATTGCTAGGAGGATTGAGGGTATGCTCGCCAGGGAGCGAGGAGAGAGGGAGGCCAAGAGGTCTCAAGAGTCGGGTCACTACTCTGGTGCCCGTACCCCATCAGTAGGTCGTTATTGTAGGGGTTATGCGGGTCGCCCTGTTCATTCAACTCTTCCAGCAGCCAGCAGTACTCCAGCTCCACCTGCACCTCAGGAGCCTTACTATGCACCTCCAGTTTCTAGCGCGCCTCCTGCGCGGGGTGTTTCCAGAGGTCAGTCCTGCAGGCCTAGTCCCAGCCGGTCACAGCCACCGCATCCTCCCAGAGCTTGTTTCGAGTGCAGTGATACACGCCACATGGTTAGGGACTGCCCCAGACTTGGTAGGGGTGCATCTTCACAGACTGCTCAGCCGCAGCGCGCTCCTCAGAGTTCTCAGGCCATAATCACAGCTCCAGCAGCTACCCCACCTGCCCAGCCGGCTAGGGGTGGAGGTCGAGGAGATAGAGGTCACCCTCGAGAGAGGGGCCGGGCCAGATATTATGCTATTCCTGCTCGTACTGAGGCTGTTGCCTCCGACTCCGTCATTATAGGTATTATTCTGGTTTGTCACAGAGAGGCATCGGTTCTATTCGATCTGGGCTCTACTTACTCTTATGTGTCTTCTTACTTTGCTCCTCATTTGGGTGTGCCTCGGGATTCTTTGAGTGCCCCCGTTTATGTTTCTACTCCTGTGGGAGATTCTCTTGTTGTGGAGCGCGTTTATCGGTCATGTTTGGTTACTATTCGTGGTTTTGAGACCAGAGCAGACTTGTTATTACTCGGTATGGTGGATTTTGACATTATTCTGGGCATGGACTGGTTGTCGCCCCACTTTGCTATTCTTGATTGTCACGCCAAGACCGTGACACTGGCTATNAATTACGTATTTTAGTCGCTTATTACACTCTAATTTACTGCACTTTAATTGAGTTTGAGCTTTAATCGCTAGTGTTTTGCACTAATTGTGTATTTTATGCCTTATAGGAGTGATTCTGAGCTATGTAGACATTATGGAATGAATTCAAGTGATTTGGAGCTTTGAAGTCTGAGTAAAAGCCCAAGGAATCAAGCCGGGATCGTGTTCGGGGATCAACGGATGATAGTTAAGAACGAAACGGAGAATCGAGCGAGCAAACGGCATATTGTCTACTAAAATGCACATAACTTTTTGCCCAGAACTCTGTTTGGGCTCCACAATATATCGTTGAAAATAATTTGAAAGGGCTACAACTTTCATGTTTTGGATTTTTGCGAATTCCCACTACCGCGCCGCACAGTGCGCCACACAGTCCGCCACATCTGTGCAATTTTCCAACAGTCTCAGAAAACAGCTCTCTGAACTTCCCCATTGCCGCGCGGCACATTGCGCCGCAGCGTGCGGCGCGCCTGTGCAAATTTTACAGAGCCAGAGTCCTATTTCACGCAGGAAAAGGTGTTTCGTCTGGGCCCGACCCTACTTGGTATAAATACATGTAAAAACGCTATTTTGAAGGAGAGGGAACATACTTTTGACATAATTTAGACCTAAAGAGGTTAAGGAGACCGGGGATTCTACCTAAGGGGGCAAGAACACACTGGGATCAGGGCGGAGAACTATTCTACGAGCTTTTCACTTCCTTCTTCCTATTTCCATTATTGGTTATGAATTCTAGTATTGTATTTTTGCATACTATTATGAATAGCTAATTTGTTATCTAGGGTTTTGATGGAACCTCTTGGAGGATGAATTCTTGTTATGTTTTAATATAATTTAACCTTTGAATTTGTCTATTTGTTCAACTAAGTACTTATTTCAGTTGATTGAATGGCCATCGATTGACTGTGCCTATTTATTATGTGTTGCTTGAGAAAGGATACATATTTAGGTGGTTGTTGAACAATGTCACTCCTAACGTATGTGAGAAATCAATACAGCAGGTTTAAAGGCAAGTTTAGAAATAACAAAGCCTTGACATGGTCATAATGAGCGGTTAGATAAAGCCAACTAGCGTAGTTCGTGAGAATATATCTAGTAAATTATTGTAGTTGCTCGAGAGAGAATTACGGCACCTAAAGTCCTCACGATCAGTAGAGAATACATAGGCGAAATTGTAGGGAACATAGCAGGAAGGATTCCAACATTTGGGGAAATCATAACTCTAGACCTACTGTATTTAATCTCCAACCCCTAGTATCTTTAGTTGTTAATTTAATGCTTTAGTTTCTTAGTTAATTAGTTTGATATAAAAATCTTAATATTATAACTTAGGAATTGTTCGAGCTTGTCTTCCGAGTGATATTTAACGGTTATAGTGAAACCTTAGTTCTCTGTGGATTCGACTCCGGACTTTTAGACCGTATTATATTTGCAGCGGCCGCTTATCCTTTTTAGGACTAGAGTTGGGCGTGATCAATTGCCATGTTGGGGCTTATCCAAAGATCTCAATTAATTAGTTAGTCTCCCACTAAAATCAATAATTACCCAATTATCCACATAGTTAAGAATTATCTCAAATTACTTAAAATACTACTCACGTTTAACATACCTTATACACCTTACTACCATGGTCATGTGGTACCTTGTATGGCACTAGTCCATAAATATGGGGTATTATAGCTTGGACCGTATTTTATCTCAATTTGTCAAACTTCGACAAAACTCGTTTTCTTCTATTCCCTTACCCTCTCACCTTCACGAATTTACTTATCACTTGTTTGAAATAGCATAATACAATAACCTCCAAATAATCTTGTCCTTGAACTGATGTCAATTATCTTACGACAAATCCAACGTACAATACTACAGGGTGTAATATCGTCGTAATACTGCGGAGTGTAACATCATTCCCCCTTTGGAACATTCTTCCTCGAATGTTGACTGATGCACTTATCGGTCTCATAACCGGATAGCTTTTACGAATGGTTTTAATTATTGTCCTTGCCATTTATGCAACTGTTTTGTGAATAAATCCAAAGTCCAAGGCATTCCCACCTTTAGGCCTCTTTCTCACACCACGGCCTGTGGTCGGAATTCTTCCAATTTCATAACTCTTGCTACCTTCTGTCATGCAGCCTGTATGACTTTTTCCTTGTATGTGCACCAATGCAACTCTTCCATCTAGCTTTTAGTCAATCTCTAGGCCTTACTTTGTGAGCATATACATAATTATGACAAGTTGTTCCTCTGGGCGTCTATGGCTTTACTACATCTAAGTAGATCATACTATACCATAACTCTTACTTCGATTTACCGTTACTGAGGTCTGCTACCAATCTCCAGGTTACTCTCGTTATATATAAATATATATATATATATATATATATATATATATATATATATATATATATATATAAG
>NW_017672215.1:160765-209196 GCF_001879085.1 Nicotiana attenuata
CATTACAGGTGGTTCGAAGATTCGATTTCAGAATTGAGTTTTCCGATTTGTTAGTTGTTTGGAATGGGTAAGAATTACGGCCTAATATCATCTCATACTTTGTAACTTTTATCCATCCATTCTTGATTCACCTAAATATTGATCTACAATCTACCACTGATAACTTGACCTCTTATGTAGTACATTGTCACTAGGGCTTACGTCTCGTCGGGGAATATCTGAAATAACTTGCCTAATCCACCTAGGGGCGATACTATACTTCAATAACCATATTTCATTGCATCCCAATGTGATTCATCTTATGGATGGGAGTATTCTAATTCCGTCCATGAAATCCATTTTTTTCTTCAAATCATTACCCAATCGAAGGCCGAATCGTCATTCTTTATCTATCATAATTACACCCTCATTTTACTACCAGGGCAGCGTTCCATATCTTCTAAACGCTATTAGTCTTAGACTCCTTTGAGTTCATTCAGGCTATACTCAGCTATCTATAACTTAGAGAAACCATCAGCTCTCTTGTTTTCATGGGCTTAATCCCGAGGACTTATCCATTCTCGTCACCTTCTCACTCGTCTTTTCTTATCCTTACTCCTGTCTTCCTAAAACCTTGTCACTCTACCATACTTTAGCTTGTGACCTACACATATCTATTTATACTACTCGCAACCTTTCTTCAACTTGCTTGCACCATAGATTTCCTTATGTTATTCTCGAACATCAAGCGAAACATCACATCATCTCTAACTCATCTTTACTCTCTTAACTAGACCTCTCAATACCTAGAAACCATAGGCTAGAAGATATGCCTCTGACGACGCTGCTATCATTCTTGGATATTGAATCCTAGCACTTCTAGCCTTCTATCCGAAGTATGGACTATTCACGACCTTCTGCATTTGAGTATCTCGTACGTTGTTCACCTTTACCTTACTTACCTTAAAATCTCGCATCACATCTTCTATCTTTTACATGACCTCCCTTCCACATAGGGATAGTTCACGTCCACAACTTGAAGCTCTACTATAATACTTGCTCTGGTGCATACACAATCCGATGGGAGCTTCATACTGACTTCTTATAAGGCTGGAACTCTTCTAACTGGATTTATCATAGAGCCGGTATAGAATATGGTTGTTGTACTATCTCTCTTGTACCTCTGATACTACTTTTTTCATGACCCAAAACAGTGGGCCGCGACGGGCACCCGATGCTTACTTAAGCAGTTGTTACACCCTATAGTTTCGTAGGTGAGAGTATGTCGTAAGTCAATTAATGTAGCTCTGAAATGAGATCATCTTAGAAAGTACATAAAGTAAGTTAATTATGTTAAATTGGAGGTTACAAATAGTTAATATCATGGAGTTCAAGTACCAAGAGAGTTGGAAGGCTTAGAAGCTAAACCAATTGAAGAAAATAAGTTTTGTCGAAAGTTGACAAGTTGGGAATATTATAACATGTACTTTTGGGGTGAGAATACGATGCTAAAAATGATAAGGAGGTTGTGTTATGAGTTACTTTTGTCTTATGATAGTTGTGTGTTATGTTTTGAAGTCAAGCGAGTTGTGGAACAAAAGTTGGCAAAGATCATCACAAATTACATTCATAAATATGCTGAAAATTAGGTCAAATGTAGATAAGCCTTTCTCCCAATATACTAGAAACTAGGGGATGATCTACCTACCAAATTGAAGATCTATGAGTTTATCTAACACATTAAACCGTTTGTCAATACAACATAGGCGTAGAGTGATTTTTGCAGTTTTGCGAGGCTGCGCAGACTGCATAGGTGACAAGTAGGTGTGTCACTAAAGATTTTTTAGCAATAAATTTCGTGTGTTATATGAGGTCTTTTTAGGACATATTATATACCAAATTTAAGTTCTTGGAATTTAATTTCTAACGCTCTTAACCATTCGTTTACACGACATCCGGATAAAAAGATATAAGTGCCTGAAGAAGAGCCACTAATACGGTGCCAAGCTAGCACCTCTTTGACTTTTCAAAAATATATATATATATATGCCTTATGTCGTCTCTTTCTTCACTTTTCCACATACCACGACCAGAATAAGACCCCTAAGCTTATCCTCAATCTATCCACAAGGGTTTCCAAGAATATTAACATCCCGGGTATGAAATCAAGAAGCGACAACACTAGAATGATCCCTACGACGTGAGTATCGCTATATCGCCTCTCTTTTTCTTTGTAGTTTAAGTTTTGGAAGGCACTTCATAGTTAAGAAAATGTCTACTTTCTATATTTAAACTTTAAATATCAAAGAAGGCTAATAAATTTGTTTCCTAATAGTTAGAACTCATGGGACGATGATCGAAATATATATATATATATATATATATATATATATATATATATATATATATATATATATATATGTATGCCATATGTCGTCTCTTTCTTCACTTTTCCACATAGCACGACCAGAATAAGACCCCTTAACTTATCCTCAATCTATCCACAAGAGTTCCAAAGAATATTAACATCCCGAGTACGAAATCAAGAAGCGACACCACTAGAATGATCCCTACGACATAAGTATCTATATCGCCTCTCTTTTTCTTTGTAGTTTAAGTTTTGGAAGGCAATTCATAGTTAAGAAAATGTCTACTTTCTGTATTTAAGCTTTAAATATCAAACAAGGCTGATAAATTTGTTTCCTAATAGTTAGAACTCACGAGATGGTGATCGGAAGCCGTGAGTTCAACTTATTCAACTTGTAATGGACTATTTTATGGGTTGTTTCGTGTTGCTTTTTGGCTGTCTATTTTGCTATTGTTTAATGGAGTTTTGGAGGAGAAATGGCGTGGAGAAACACCACATAATGACCAAATTGTGGATTAATCGTTCTTTGTAACATTTTCGGGACGTTTGACACTATTATAGTTGTCGTTTTGGGTATGAAGTGATTGGAGTGTGTTGGGCTGTTGTAAGATAAATATAATATGTATTTCGAGTTGCATCCACTGTAGGAGGTAATTGTATTGTGTTCTTTCATGTGCTTAAGGTCATATTGACATTGATTAAGTTAAATGGATGGACCAGACATGAACTAGTGAATAAAGTTGCTAATACGTAAACAAGCTACTAGTTTAAGTTGCGAACTTAGCCTTTACTCAATACTGATTTTGAATCTCTTTATGTTGTGGTAGATTGAGTTGAGTTGTTTGAAGAATTTCTCGGAAGGTATTAAGGACTCAATAGAGTTAAGATATGTTAAGGCTAAACCTTTCCTTCATTTTGGCATGATCCAGTAACTACATGTGTTTGATAACGAGACATAAAGAGAAGTTCATATTCCTGAATTTATGTACACTTTCCTAGTCTCATAACTTACAGCATTCTCCCTTATCAGGACTTCATATTCAGTTTATTTTTGTCTTCTGTCAGCCAAGAGAGCAGAGAGTCTATATATATACAGTATTACTGTATTTTCACCACCATCGAGCTATAATCGATGGGCAGGCCTCTATGGGCAACCTCTGATCAAATGATGAGTTATATACCGAGCCTACTATAGCCGAGCGCCTATGAGCGAGCCTAGAATGGCCGAGATACAGTGTCTAGTATGGCCGAGCGCCTATGAGCGAGCCTACTACGGCAAAGTAGTAACACATACCGAGCCTTACAAGGCTGGAAAACCATATTACTTACTATATTGAGAGAGTTGAGTCAGTATCAGCAGGTAAGCATATCTTAAGATTATCTTTGACTCCCAGTTACTTCAGCTATTATATTATCAGTTCAGTTTCAACTTTCAGTTATTCTGTTGCCTTACATACTCGGTACATTATTTCGTACTGACGTCCCTTTTGCTGGGGATGCTGCATTTCATGCCTGCAAGTCCTGATTAACAGTTGGACAAACCCTCTAGTTGACAGAGTGAAATATCAGCTTGGTTGATAAGCTCCACTTCCTCGGAGTTACCAAGTCTAGACCTTGGAGTCCATTTTATATATACAGGTTTGATGGGTAGGTCGAGGCCCTGTCTCGACCATGTTACTGTTTAGTTATCTCTAGAGGCTTGTAGACGAGTCCTGTATAGTTTGTGTATCAGTAGATGTTCATGGCAGCCTCGTCAGCCTGCACAATTTTATATATATATATATATATATATATATATATATATATATATATATATATATATATATATATATATCATGAGCTTTTGGGTATAATTACCCCTCAGAAGAGAGAGACAATATTTTCGGATGATTCAGAATATGGACTCATCGGCCTTAGTTGATGGTAACCCCTCCAGAGTTCATAGTTACAGAGTGGTACATTCGGGCAGAGTATGGCACCGGGTTCCGGCCATGCCTCTTCAGGTTTGGGGCGTGACAAACTTGGTATCAGAGCAGTTCTGTCCTAGGGAGTCTTCAAACCGTGTCTAGTAGAGCCTTGTTTATAGATGTGTTGTGCACCACATTATATAAACAGGAAGCTACAGCGCATTTAGGAGTATGTTACCCTTCTTTCAAATCCACATCGTGCTATAGAGTTCAGTCATAAGAGTTCAAGCCAAGACTTATGTTTGCTAATTATAAGGATGCTTGCAATTTGAAAAATTACAGCTAGCCAGAGGGCTAATACAGCAGCAGGAAAGGGCATTAGAAGAGAGAGATTTCTTGATGATGTGGCCCTGTTCGAGGCCCTATTAGATTGTGCATACCAGATGGTGCACTCTAGAATAGAACAGTCAGATATGGATACTAGAATGTCCAGAAAAATCTCAGAAGACAGGCAGTGGAATCCGAGAAGGGATAAATATTTACTTTTGTATGGCTCCCATCCCTAGTAAAGAGAGAATGATAGGCGTCCCGAAGAGCCAGTGGATAGAGCAAGGGGGAGCTAATGCGAAAGAATGTTTTGTTGAAGTTTTCAAAATAAGGTAATAGACAAAAATATTAGCAGGAGAATAAGAAGAGAGTAAATAAAGTATTATAAGTAAGATGTGATAAATGGGTGATAACGGTAAATCAAAATATGGTATGATGATAGAGTCTATAGTCAAGTGAAGGAAAAGACAAGAGGTGACAGGCCTTGAGACAATAAAAGAGTATAGGCCAAAAGTCATATCCTCATTTCGAGAAATAAGTTGGTGAGTCCAACCTAATTACCAGAACAAAAATTTAGACCCCCGGAGTAAGAGAAATCCACATGGTCTAGTGAACAAAATAAACTGAACATCAATTAGGGATCGAATGATGTGATAATAGTCGACATCAAGAGAATTTCAAAGATCGCATTCCAACAATAATAAAATGGACAACATAAGAATAACTTTTAAAGGTCATTCAGGAAGACACTCCGCCAAAGAAAAAACTTTGAGCAAAGTTAAGCTTAAGGGACTAAGTGCGCCAGTTACACTAGGCATCACCCTCGTGCATAAGGAATTCAGTTGTTCTTGGTAGAGAAGGGTTACCGCAAGGCGAGTAAGAGTTAGTGAAGATGTGAAAAGACGCCATGATGAAGAGGTAAACCATGTATAGGAAAATCTTCATAGCATTAAATGCTAGTACTCCCCTAAAAGGGGGAAGGTGGTGTGATATGGTAGTAAGTCGGAGTTATGTAGTTCAAGTAACTATGGAATAGTAAAGAAAAAATGCAGTAAAAAGGCGAAAGGAATGAGATTGCATTTATTCAGATCCTACAGATATGCTACGACTCCAGAAAATTATGCAAGAACGATGTCGGGAGAGGAAGTAAGGGTTCCCACACCAGATGTTATTGATAAATAAGTGCGAATAAACATTTGATACATTCGGAGCCAGTGCAAAAGGTAAGTTAAGACAAAAGACATAACCCAAGAGAGGCTACGTAGAATATAAATATGAGCATGGACTAACGAGTAGTTATTAGTTGATTCAGGAAGAGCTTAGTTATGGCTAGACAAGAGCATACAGATAAATCAGCTGATCATGCAAGATAAATGTAGTGAAACCCAGCATTGGAAATTCAGTCTCGCAGATATGACATCGTAATCCATGAGAAATATTCAAATAGGAGTTGGGATAGTAGAAGGTACAGTATAAGTGCTACGAAAATAAAAGATAGTGCCACCAGGGAGACAATTGAAATTTAAATTCAGAAGCAACCCTGCGAGCACAAGGGCGTGGAGGTAAGTAACTAAGGATAATGATAGGCGAGTAAGAACATCAGAAATTCCGTGGGGTATACAGGGTAATAAGCTCGCAGCTTTACAAGAGTCAGAGGGTCTTCCCTAGGCACCGCAACGAAAGACTAGCTGAAAAAATAAGGAAGAAGGCTTCAAGCTAAGCATAGTGACCTAAAGAGGAAATGTCTTATAACAATAGTCTCACTACAACATTGTACACACATCATAAGAAAGTGGCACCTATCGTGCCTAATGAACAGGAAAAAAGAAGAAGTAATATTCGAGATTATATGAGTTGCACAAAATTCCAATAGGTATGGGAACTAAGATAAGCCAACTACTCATGCAACAAGTGGCAGAACGACCAGGAAAAGTAATTACTTACTTTTTAAAGAATACTCAGAAGGCGCGAAAGGAATTATTCGATCAATACCCAGAGTTAGTTATATTATGAATGCACTTAAGATTTCGGTGTGTTATCCATACAGCATATATATTGACATTCCTACAGCTATAGGAGACTCCAGTATACGTTAAAGGAAAAAAATCGATTCCACCTCACAGACAAAGGCTTGAGTTGTTAGAAGATTATATTATGGATGTTCCATAGAGTCCACGAAAGGTGAAAGTAATAACTAATACCCTGAGCCACAGATCGGAAGATAGCCTAAGCCTACATAAAGGCTGAGAGAGAAGAGGATTCTAAAGAGTTAATCAGCTAAGTAAATCAGGAGTCTGATTACTAGACTAAGATAATTATGGAAATCGCGATGGAGAACATTGCAGAATCACTCTTAATATCATAGGTGCAAGGGAGATAGTACAGCAATCATATTCTATAATGGCTCTATGATAAAAGCCACTTAGAAAAGTACCAGCCTCATAAGGAGTAAGTATGAAGCTCCCGCTGGATTGTATATGCACTAGAGGTGCAACTATTATAGTAGAGCTTCAAGTTGTGGATGTGAATTCCACCTATATTGAAGGGTAGTTATGAAAGAGACAAAAAATACGATATTAGATTTCAAGGCAAGTAAGGTAAAGGTGAAGAAGGTATGAGATACTCAAGAGAAGAAGGTTGTGAATAGTCCAGACCTCAAATCGAGAGTTAGAAGAACTGTGATTCAGTATCCACAAATGATGATTTTGTTGTCAGTGGCATAACTTCTAGCCTATGGTTTCTGGATACTGAGAGGTATATTTAAGAGAGTAAAGAAGAGTTAGAGATGACGTGATGTCTCGCTTGAGGTTCCAGAATAACATAAGGAAATATGTGGTGCTATCAAGTTAAAGGAAGGTTGCGAGTAGTATAAATATATATGTGTGTAGGTCGCAAGCTAAAGTGTGATAGAGCGACAAGGTCTTAGTTAGATGGGAGCAAGGACAAGAAAAGGTAAGTCAAAAGGTAACGAGAATATGTAAGTCCTCGGGATTAATCCCATCACGACAAGAGAGTTGATGGTTTCCATAAGTTATATAAAGCTCAGTATAGCCTAAATGAACTCGAGGAGTTTAAGACTAGGAGCATTTAGAAAATAGGGAACGCTACCCTGGTAGTAGAATAAGGGTGTACTTGTGATAAATGTTAAGTGGATGACATTTACGCCTTCGATTGAGTAATAATTTAGAGAAAAGGGGTTTTCATGAATTGAACAGGATTAGAATACCCCCACAAGATGAACCACGCTAGGATGCTATGAAATATGGTTAATGAAGTATTGTATCGTCCCTAGGTGGATCAGGCAAATAACTTCAGATGTTCCCCGATGAGACGTAAGCCCTAACGACAATATATTACGCAAGAGGTTTCAGGTTATCAGTGGTAAATTATAGATCAACATTAAGGTGAATCAGCAATAGACGGAAAAAAGTTCCAAAGTATTAGATGAAATTAGGCCGTTATTCTTAAGATGAACAATAATGAGGAAGAACTAAAGGACTTAGATTTATGCATATAGGATAAGCAGCGAGAGAGTAACCTGGAGTTGGGTAGCAAACCTCGATAATAATCAACTGAAGTAAGTGTTATGGTATAGTATAACCTACCTAGATGTAATAAAGCCATAATGATAGATATACAAGGCTACGAAACAAGATATAGCAATAGTCGTAAGTTTGACAAAGTACCGAGCGAAGAACTTCAGTACACCTATATATACCGAGAGGAACAACTTGTCATAGTTCTGTATATGTTCCCGAAGTGAGGCCTAGAAATTGGCTAAAAGCTAGAGGAAAAAAGGACAGAAGATTCACATAGGCGCACATACAAGGACAAAGTCGTACAGAATGCATGACAGAAGCTCGCAACAGTTACGAGATTGGAAGAATTCTGACAACAAGTCGTGGTGTGAGAAAGAGGCATAAAGGGGGGATTGCCCTGGCCTTCGGATTTATTTACAGAACAGTTGCCTAGATGTCAAGGACAGTACTAAATTATTCGTAATAGCTATAGGTTACGAGACTGATAAGTGCATTAGTCAACATTCGAGGATGAATGTTCCAAAGGGGGGAATGATGTTACACCCCATAGTTTCGTAGGTGAGAGTATGTCGTAAGTCAATTGATGAAAGCTCTGAAATGAGATCATCTTTGAAAGTACATAAAGTAAGTTAATTATTTTAACTTGGAGGTTACAAATAGTTAAGATCATGGAATGCAAGTACCAAGAGGGTTGGAAGGCTTAGAAGCTAAACCAATTGAAGAAAATATGTTTCGTCGAAAGTCGACAAGTTGGGAATATTATAACATGTACTTCTAGGGTGAGACTAGGGTGCTCAAAATGATAAGGAGCTCATGTTATGAGTTATTTTTGTCTTATGATAGTCATGTGTTATGTTTTGAATTCAAGCGAGTTGCGGAACAAAAGTTGGCAAAGATCATCACAAGTTACATTCATAAATATACTTGGACCTAGGGGATGATCTAGCTACCAAATTGAATATCTTAGAGTCTATTTTCTAAAACATTAAACTGTTTGTCAATACAACATAGGAGTAGAGAGATATTTGCGGTTTTGCGAGACTGCGCACACTGCATAGGTGACAAGTAGGTGTGTCACTAAAGCTTTTTGAGCAATACATTTTGTGTGTTATATGAGGTCTTTATGGGACACATTATATATCAAATTTGAAAGTCTTGGAATTTTGTTTCTAACGCTCTTAACCGTTCATTCAAACGACATCCGGATAAAAAGATATAAGCGTCTGAAGAAGAGTCAATAATAGGGTGCCAAGCTAGCACCTCTTTGACTTTTTAAAAATGAATATATATATATATATATAGGCCTTATGTCGTCTCTTTCTTTTCTTTTCCATATACCACGACCAGAATAAGACCCCTAAACTTATCCTCAATCTATCTACAAGGGTTTCCAAGAATATTAACATCCCGGGTATGAAATCAAGAAGCGGCAACACTAGAATGATCCCTACCACGTAAGTATCGCTATATCGCCTCTCTTTTTCTTTGTAGTTTGAGTTTTGGAAGGTACTTCATAGTTAAAAAAATATCTACTTTATGTATTTAAGCTTTAAATATCAAGGAAGGTTGATAATATTTATTTCCTAATAGTTAGAACTCACGGGACGGTGATCGGAAGCCGTGAGTTCGAGTTATTCGACTTGTAGTGAACTATTTTGTGGGCTGTTTTGTGTTGCTTTTGGGCTGTCTATTTTGCTATTTTTTAGTGGAGTTTTGGAGAAAAAATGGTGTGTAGAAACACCACATAATGGCCAAATGGTGGACTAATCGTTCTTTGTAACAGTTTTGGGGTGTTTGACACTATTATAGTTGTCGTTTTGGGTATGAAGTGATTGGAGTGTGTTGGGCTGTTGTAAGATAAATATAACATGTATTTCGACTTGCATCCACTGTAGGAGGTAATTATATTGTGTTCTTTAATGTGCTTTAGGTCATCTTGACGTTGATTAAGTTAAATGGATGGACTAGACATGAACTAGTGAATAAGTTGCTAATTGAGGATAATTGGAGTTGTGGATTAATTTCTTTGTTATAAACATATGGTATAAGGCTGGAATCATTGATGAATGAATTTATTATCATGTTAATGATACTATTGAGTTAAATTAAGAAGTCTATAAGGGGCGATATGGGGTATACGAATTCCAATTGGAGTTTGTCGCTCGTTGTGAAGTAGTTGTGATTTGTTGTTGTTTTATGGTGTCTTGTTATTGATAATTTGTATTGCTGGATTTCTCTGGTCATTGTTGGTTGTATATGTTATTGGAGGAGGCCCTTGTTACAGGGGAGATGCTGCCCAAATTTTGCGTAAACGAGCTACTAGTTTAAGTTGCGAACTTAGGCTATACTCAACACTGGTTTTGAATCTCCTTATGTTGTGGTAGATTGAGTTGAGTTGTTTGAAGGATTGCTTGGAAGGTATTAAGGACTCAACAGACTTAAGGTATGTTAAGGCTAAACCTTTCTTTCATTTTGGCATAATCCAGTAACTGCATGTGTTTGATAACGAGACATAAAGAGAAGTTCATATTCCTAAATTTATGTACATTTTCCAAGTCTCATAAGTTACAGCATTCTCCCTTATCGGGACTTCATATTCAGTTTAGTTTTGTCTTCTATCAGTCAAGAGAGCATAGAGTCTATATATGGTATTTTCACCACCATCGAGCTATAATCGATGGGCAGGCCCCTATTGGGCAACCTCTGATCAGATGGGTGAGTTATATACCGAGCCTACTATGGCCGAGCGCCTATGAACGAGCCCAAAATGGCCGGGATACAGAGTCTAGTATGGCCAAGCGCCTATGAGCGAGCCTACTGCGGTAGAGTAGTTACACATAACGAGCCTTATAAGGCCGGACCACTATTTTACATACTATGTTGAGAGAGCTGAATCAGTATCAGCAGGTAAGCATATCTTCAGATTATCTTTGACTCCCAGTTACTTTCAGTTATTATATTATCAGTTTAGTTTCAGCTTTCAGCTATTTTGTTGCCTTACATACTCGGTACATTATTTTGTACTAATGTTCCTTTTGCTGGGGACGCTGCATTTCATGCCTACAAGTCCTGATTGACAGTTGGACAAACCCTCCAGTAGATAGAGTCAAACATCAGCTTGGTTGGTGAGCTCCACTTCCTCGGAGTTACCAGGTCTAGACCTTGGAGTCCATTTTATATATACAGGTTTGATGGGTAGGTCGAGGCCTTGTCTGACCATGGTATAGTTCAATTATCTCTAGAGGCTTGTAGACGAGTCCTGTATAGTTTGTATATCAGTAGATGTTCATGGCAGCCTCGTCAGCCTGCACAGTTTTGTATATATATATATATATATAAGAGAATATTTTTATATGATTCAGAATATGGCCTCATCGGTCTAAGTTGAGGGTTACCCCTCACAGCTACAGAGTGGTACGTTCGAGCCGAGTATGGTACCGGGTGCCGGCCACACCTCTTCAGGTTTGGGGCGTGACGCGAGTACCAACATAATGTATAATAAGAGCTTATACATATGACGTACGGGCCTACAAGGCCAAAATGATCACTCGTATATTGAACATAGGCCAACAAGGCCATATAATCTTTTATATACATGACATATGTCTACAAGTCTCTAAGAGTAGATAAATACCAATGAATACATGTACTAATCATACTGACCAAATAGGCAACTCCGGAGCAAATGGAGCGGACTAACACCTTCCGCCGAGCTGATAGCCTACTCGGAGGACTCTCAACCTATCTATCGGGACCTGGGGGCATGAAAGGCAGCGTCCCCAGGCAAAAGGGACATCAGTACAAATAATTTACCGTGTACATAAGGAATGAAAATCAGTAAATAATAGACATGAGAGAAACATGGAGTAAAAGGCTCAACATGTAAGTCTGAATAGCTCTGTGAATCATTTAATTTTTATAATGTCGTGCATATGTGTATAAATGTCATACCATGCATAGGTATATGCGTACATAACATCATCAAGCCTCTGAGGGCATACCAACATATCATCTCGGCCACTATGAGTAAATCATCAACGTATACCAGCTGATCAGGTGGTGGTGCGTATATAACGCCGTAACCTTTTCCCATATCCCATATACATATAATATACGCGTATATAACGCCATCTGGTCATGGGTCAATGTACATGTATAACTGAATGAAATGCATAAGAAGTGAGTTAATAAGATTTTTCGGTATGTCGTAAGATCACTACGCCTTTGATAAATATCGTGAAATAAACTTTATCAACTTACGTATTTTTTGAGACCCATGAACAGACGATAGAATAATAAGACATATGGGGAATCAAGAACAAAGGAACCTCTAGTATTTCTATGAATAGAGTCATTTATGGAAGTTGTGCATTTGCTCATTTCGTTTGCATCATATGGATCATGCCCAAAGGAAATAATGGACAGGCTTAACATACCTGAATCGATTCTCTTGAAAATCCCTCTAATACACGTTTTTTTGCGAAAACACGTAACGGCGGATCAAAAAAGGGAAAAATCCATATGATATTCTTGAGAAAGATTGTACCGTGCTCTCTTAAAATTCCATCTCACGCTGCTATTACATGATATTATCTCGTATGAATTTTCTTGCCGAAGCTTTATCCGTTACTTAGTAATGTGTGCATCTTCATTTTGTGATTTAGAGAGGCCTTTTGTATTAGTGGGTGTCGGCCCCACTAATGTATGACTTAGCCACAAGAATCCTCTAATCTTGCCACCTAATTACATGAAATAAGAGTCATAATTGCCTACGGCCTTTTCTGCCACGTTGAGGCTTATCCAAAGATCTCAATTAATTAGTTAATCTCCTACAAAAATCAATAATTATCCAATTATTCACATAATTAAGAATTATCTCAAATTACTTAAAATACTACTCACTTTTAACATAACTTATACACCTTACTATCATGGTCATGTGGTACCTTGTATGGCACTAGTCCATAAATACGGGATATTATAGCTTGGATCGTATTTTATCCCAATTTGTCAAACTGCGACGAAACTCATTTTCTTCGATTCGCTTACCCTCTCACCTTCACGAAATTACTTATCACTTGTTTGAAATAGCATAATACTTATAACCTCCAAATAATCTTGTCCTTGAACCGATGTCAATTATCTTACGACAAATCCAACATACAATACTACGGGGTATAACATCGTTGTAATACTACGGAGCGTAACAATTTAAGAGGGGCTTGTTCGTGGGACCTTATTCCCTAGCTGCAACTATAAATATTGACTTCAAGCCATTGTAGGGGCCACGAATTTTCTAACAAACTTATGCTACATACTACTTGAAAAGCTCACTAATTTTTATTTCTTGTCTATTGATATTTATATTTCTGCCTTCGGAAGCTCGGCACCCGGAACCAATCTATCTGCTGTCTTATCTCGATTTTAACACTAAGTCTTGCATTTTATTTGATTTATTTAGCATTTTGGGATTAAATCGATTCGCTTGTCTATAAACTACGTTATAAATTCAACTGTATCGTTTTACGGGTAAACACTGATCCTGGTCACAATCCTTTTTGGTGTTGCAATTCTATGTACATTTTAATAGTCCAAAAATTTGCTTATTTTTCACTCTATATTACTAGTACTATAGTACTGCCATTCAACATGTCCCGCAATTTAGTTTGTTTTTGTCACGACACCAAAACACCCCGGTCGTGATGGCGCCTATCACAGTACTAGGCAAGCCAATTCAACATTTACAACATCGAGTTCTTTTTATAAATTCATTTTTCTAAAACAAATTTAAGTCTCAAATCTTTCATTTTTAATATATCAACAGAAATATGCAGAAACAAGTACGAAAATACATCAACACAGCCCGAATCTGGTGTCACTAGTCCTGAGCCACTTAGTACAACTCAACACTGTCTGCTTAATACAAAATACGTCTGAAATATAAAGTACTAGGATATGTAGGAGAAAAGCAGGGCTGCGAACGCCGTGCAGCTACCTTGCTAACTCCGGAAATACACAGAAGCTGTTGAAAGCTCTCACTCTGATGCTCTGGCACCTGGATCTGCACACAAGGTGCAGGGAGTAATGTGAGTACGCCAACTCAGTAAGTAACCGAAGTAAATAAAGTCTGAGTGCAGTGACGAGCATTTAAAATCATATTCATACTTTATCAAGAATCTCAACAGAAATATCAAAGTCAAAATCTGCATTTCAATAACCAAATGTCTCGTAAAAACTCCAGTTTCACTGAAAATCCTTTAAAGCATTTATTCAACATTTTTCAATAGAGGCTCAGTGTAAAAGAAGAGTGAAAATAGGAAAATCTCATAAACATGCCCCTCGGGCAAAGTATCACTCATAAGTATAGTCCCTCGGGCAAGCCTCTCAGTCACTCGTGATTCAACTCTCATCAATCAGTACTCACACTCAGCACTCGAGTACTCAGCACTCCCACTCAATAGATTCTCATAACAATAACAACCGATGCAGCGTGTAGCCCGATCCATAATATATAGTCGACTACGCTCAGTGGGGGTGTACAGACTCCGGAGGGGCTCCTACAGCCCAAGCGCTATATCGCTGCGGCGCGCAGCTCGATCCAACATATCCTTGCGGCGTGAAGCCCGATCCATATATATAAATATTGTTACGGCGTGCAGCCCGATCCATAGATATATATACTCCTCACCATCAGGTCCTCGACCTCTCTTTCTCAGTCATTAACCTCACAGCCACTCTGGCATTTCAGTGAAAAATCAGGGAACTCAGCCCAAACAGTTTTCATATATTTGAAAGTAGAGTAATGAAACTGAATCAACAATAAACAGGTAAAATCATGACTGAGGATATGCTTTCAAATCAAAACAGCGTGAGAAAAGTAGTAAAATACCTCTAAGGGTCCAAACAGTTCGGCACAAGGCCCCAAACATGGCATTCGGCCCAAGTTAACAAATTCATTTCTAAAACACATGGATATCATATAAAGTTTATCAAAACATGCAACTCTACAGTCGCCATGGGACGGACCAAGTCACAATCCCTACGGATGCACGCCCACACGCCCGTCACCTAGCATGTGTGTCACCTCATTTATCAAAACAGTACGAAATTCTGTGGTTTCATACACTGAGGTCTAGATTTACAATCGTTACTTACCTCAAATCGGATGAAATCCTACTCCGCGATGCCCTTGCCTCTCGACTCGGCCTCAACTCACCTCGAATCTATTCAAAATCAGAATCATAACATCAATATACGCTAAGGGAACAAAGCCCACGCGAAAATAATCAAATTACATCAAGAATGCCGAAATTGGTCAAACCCGACCCCTGGGACCACGGCTCGGAATCCAATAAAAATCACATCAATAGAATCCTTATCCTCCCACGAGTCCATACATACCAAGAACATCAAAATCGGACCTCAAATGGTCCCTCAAATCCCCAATTTTACCACTCCAATTTCAAGCCATGACTTCCCAATTTTTCACCTTAATCTCATAAATTTCCATGTCTAATCCACTGAAATTCACCATAGAATCGAGTTTTAGGTTCAAGAAACTTACCTCAATGAAAACCCCCTTGATTCCCTCTTCAAAACCCTCCAAAAAGCTTCAACTCCGGGAAAAAATGGTGGAAAATAACTCAAATTTCGCGAAGGCAAGAATTTATATGTTCTGCCCAGGTGCGGTCCAATACCGTACCTGTGACAAGAAGTCCGCATCTGCGGAATTTCACTTAAAGTCCCCATCCGCACCTGCGATCAAGCCACCGTATCTGCGGGCTCGCAGGTGCGACAACCTCCGCTTCTGCGCTGCATCCCTAACCAACTGGCCTTCGCTCCTACGATCAAAATGCCGCTTCTGCGGTTCGCAGAAGTGGTCCCTAATCCGCAGGTGCGGTTATGACAGAAACACAGCAGCTTCAGCTGCAAACTCTATTTTCCAACTCTCCGATAGCTATCCGAAATCATCCCGAGGCCCCCGGGACCTCATCCAAAAATACGAAAAAGACACATATCACTATTCAAACTTATCTCAACCTTCGAAACACTCAAAACGACATCAAAACATCAAATCACCCTCGGATTCAAGCCTAAGGATTCTAAAACTTTTGAATTCCGCAATCGATCAAAAAGTCTATCAAACCTCATCCGAATGACCTGAAATTTTGCACACACGTCCCAAATGACACAACTGACCTACTCCAATTTCCGGAATTCCATTCCGACCCCGGTATCAAAATTTCCACTACCAACTAGAAAACGCCAAATTTTCAATTTCACCAATTCAAGCCTAAATCTACCACGGACCTCCAAAATACATTCCGATCACGTTCCTAAGTCCCAAATCGCCTAAATAAGCTATCCGAACCATAAAACCAAATTTCGAGATCGTTTACTCACAAGTCAACTTCTGGTAGACTTTTCCAACTAAATGGCCAACTTAAGAGACTAAGTGTCTCATATCACTCCAAAACTACTCCAAACCCGAACCAACCAACATGATACGATGAAATGTAGCTGAACAACACATAAGAAAGCAGAAATGGGGAGAACGGGACTGAAACTCATGAAACGACCGGCCGGGCTGTTACATCCTCCCCCTCTTAAACAAACGTTCATCCTCGAACGAGTCAAGAAACATACCTGAAGCCTCAAATAGGTGAGGATATCTGCTCCGCATCTCCCGCTCGGTCTCCCAGGTGTGAGCACGTGATTTTTGCCCTAAGTGAATTATTCCCAAAAATTCAAACCAAATGATTTTTCTTTCATTATTTTACAATTTTGTGAATTTTGTTAATTGTTTGCATTTATTTGTGCATTTTAATTCATATGAAAAATATAAAAATACATGTGGCATGTGCATTTAGGGTTTAATTTTATATTTTGGTATTAATTAGTAGTTAAATTGCGTTTAAAACGAAGTATAAAGGAAATAACAAAAATAGTCCACTTTTGCATTTTTTATTGTTAATTGTTGAATTTGTCATGAAATAGATTAATTAGTTTAATTTTGGAAATAAATTAGGTTTCATTTTAATTGGTTGCATCTTAATAAATCAAAAAATATAAAAAAAATATATATCCAAAATGAAATAAAAAGAAGAGGAAATTATCATAAAAAAGGGAAATAAAGAAAAACAAGAATTAAAAAGAAGTAATCAAGCTTTGGGCCAATTTCGTGCATCCCCAGCCCAATACACCACCGAACCCACCCAGTTTCAGCCCAATTCCGGCCCAAGTCCGGTCCAAGCATTTCAGTCTTCCAAACAAACTAAATGACGTAGTATTGAGGCAGTACGACGTCGTTTTGAGCTAAGTGACGAAGTGATCTTGGCCATTCATTTACCTTCATCCGACGGCCCTTGATCAAGATTAGATTTAAATAAAACTGTCTCAGAATATTGGAAACCCTAGGGACAGAGGTCCTCTTCCTCGTACCCCTTCAGTGCATATTTCAGGAAATTAGGATATATACTTGAGTAACAAGTTAGAAAATAAGGGACTAATCTGAAAATAAATAAGGGACTGAATTGTAAACAGAAAATTGAGGGCTGCCCTCATCTTTGCCTATAAAGGGCATCACTAATGCCTTGAGAAACAAGTTTGGAGCCTCAAAATTCCACCCCAAAATATTCTCCAAGCTGCCTAGATCTGAAATTCAAATTTCAAACTCCCTTAGATGTTAGGCTTCTCAAATTTTCAGAAAAACAACAGAAAAATCAAAAAACAAGTACTGATTTCGAATTTTAATCACTGATTTTCATATTCTAGCACAACTACAATCACTGAAGTTTCAGAGTGTTCTGGATCCCAATTTGAATGAGTTTTTAGGTGTATTTGAGCTATTTGGTTTGATTTTGAGTTGAAACTGGTCAGTCGAGTCTGTTTTGGATATTCGCTGTTGCTGTTGTCTTACAAGTCATTCCGGGCTGTGTTTGAGTGTGTTTCTGGGTGGAAATTGGGCCTGTTGAGATTAGCTGTTGATTACTGCTGCTGATTCCATTTTCTCTTTCATTTGTCTTCCTTCTCAGGTACTTGCTCAATCTCCAATGGCCAAAAAACTCAGGAAACTTGTAACTGAAGCTTTGTTGAAATAAAAGGCTGCTTTAAACGCTTGAATTGTTTAGATTTCTATTCGTTCATATATACTTTTCATATGACAGTTTGCTCATGTTAATGCTTATGTACACATTAGTTTACATACTAGATCGGGTAGTAGCAGCATTTGACACTTGATGACTTAGGACTTCTGATAATTTGTAATAACAGGACTGTAATGGACTTTTAGATTGTTAAGTTTGGAATGGCATTAGCGATAGTAGAATTTAGTTCGTCAGTTTAGTTTAAATGTTTTGAGCTAGCAAATAATCTAAAACTGGAAATTGATTCGAGAATCTGTGATATGCACTTGTGTTAATAATTGAATGTTCGAGCTGCTAGAATGAAATTAAATTCAAAATCGATTGAGAGTTGGTAGTAGTGTAAAAACGAGCCCTAATTGTAGTATCAAGTGTGCTGTTGGATCCACTTCTCCTACACTGATTTATTCTATACTTGGGAGTCCCTAGGATATAATTTCAAAATGCATCAATTCTATTAGTTTGACCTGTTTAGATAGTCATTGTAGTAATTCTGTTAAACGATCCAAGCAAATAAGTTGCAATTGTCATAGAGTTGAATTGAGGCTAAAAGGCTAAAGATAAAATCGAGAGAGAGAGACTTGGGCCATTTGGAAGTCCAAACGTGACTGCCTCAGTGGAAATCAGACTTGGGCCTAAATCTATCTAGGGCCCAATGTCAAACAGTCCCCTTTTCTCATTTAGGCCTGAGTTCAGGCCTATTGCTGGATATTCCTCATTAAAGCTGATTGAAATTTCTTCTTACTGGGCTAAATGCGAAGCCCAAGCATGCAGGAGGATAAATTCCCTTAATTTCATTAAGTCTAATTTGTAACATTTGGTTCTCGAGTTAAGTAGCGGGTTCAAATTAAGAGGTCTATTTCTTTTGTTTGAATCCGGACTTGAACTTGGGGCCCGAATGTTATAACATTAATTAGCTAGGAATTTTTCTTTTATTATTAGAAACAAATAAAAATAGAAAATCATAGTTTACTTTAGGACTTGCCTTTTAAATAAAAATGAGACGAGCCTCGCCGAACTAACCATATAAATTGCGGGGCCCTCATTAAATGCTTATATTAAAATACTTAGAATTCGGGCGTGCCGTTTAGTGAATTTCACGGCTTCCCGCAAAGATAATAACACGATAGCCACTTTAGGCTCGCTTTTTAATAAATTTACCTTCTTAGATACGGGTGTGCATTTCATGCAACCCAAATCCAAATCCCAAAACGTTGAATAAGAATGTGTCGAGGATCCGGGTGCATTTCATGTGACGTGATCCAAAAACACGTTCTTAAACGATGTTCACTTTCCTTAAAATTGACTAAAAGCGGTAAATAATTCTAAAATCGCACTATAGGTTTTAACATGTATAACAATCAGATTTTAGCCAAATATAGCAGTTGAGCGACCGTGCTAGAACCACAGAACTCGGGAGTGCCTAGCCCCTTCTCCCGGGTTAACAAAATTCCTTACTCGGATCTCTGGTTTGCGACTGTAATACAGAGTCTAACCCTTTCTTCGATTCGGGATTCAAACCGGTGACTTGGGACACGATAAATCTCCCAAGTGGCGACTCTGAATCTCTTAATAAACGGATCCCGTTTCGATTGTCCTTTAATTGGAAAAACTCCTTTTATTATACCCTTCACGGGGTGTAGTAGCAGCAAAAGGAGGTGTGAAACTGCCCAGGTCAGAACCTGGTCCTCAATGGATCCTAACTCCTCATATTTGGCTAACAGGCTGGTCAGGGGTGTGCCAGCACTCTTAATTGCTGGGCATGACCACCAGCCTGCCATGGCTTTCCCTAATTCCCCTCTATGCACTTACACTTACTCTTAGACTCTCAAGTTCTGCCCCCCTCCTATGAGCCCTGCTTTGGGACCTTGAGTTCCCTCTGAACTGGGACATTTGAGGGCTGGCCTTTCCACACTTCACCATGATCTAATTCTGCAATGCATTTGGGGTGTAAGCATTGCCTGGAGCCCCTTTGAGACTCTTGGGAACTTTGATACATCCCAAACATGAGAAAGGCTTTTGGAAATCTGATCCTGGAAGTTGGTTTATCTCATATTGTTGGACTTTGAGTCTGAATTAGGATTTTTGGTTGTAACTTGAGTTTCTGATGTAATTTTTTTTACTTTTCTTGATTCACTCGGGTCTGTAATAATTTGTAATAACTATTGGGGATGGCTAGTGGAAAGGGATGGGAATGAATGCATGCAAAGGGTAGATAACTTGCCTATAGGATTTTCTGATACCTGCGTTCATATAGACAGCATACTTATAGGTTACTTATAAATTCCTACATTCACGTAGATAACTTGTTCATAAGGTTACTTATAAATTTCTACACTTCTGCATTCTCATCTTAGAAATTCTGCCTATAAGTTTTTTTTTGCATATCTGCATATAGAAATCCTGTCTCTAAGTTTCTGCATTTCCGTATATAGAAATCATGATCATAGGTTTTCTGCACTTCTGCATATACATGTCATTAGGCAAACCATCATAGGTCTAATAATAATCAACTTCATTCTAGATACCATGCCTATAGGACTCTTGCATTTATGTAATCGTTTAAAACCAATAACGCTTAGAAATCATGTCTATAGGAGTAATCAACTGAATCAGCTTCGTCTATTTCATCCATGAGTCTAAAATCAGCCACAAGGTCGTTTAAAATCTGCAGATCTTTTGTTTATAAAACCAGTAATCTTTTCTTTAAAATCAGTACGCTCTGTTAGATATTATGTCTATAGGTCTCACCTAGGCAAACCATTAGTTGATTAATTAACTGTGTCAGTTTTGATAAACTACAACCAGACAAGGCTAATTTGGATTCGTCATCTGAGAAATATATGATAAATCAGCCTGTCCTAACGCTTTAAATTTAATTCAGACCTAATAAGTACCTGTAAGTCATGCTAAATAATTCGTTGCTTTGAATGAGGAGGCCTATTTGAGCCTTTAACTGCTATGTGCTTCCCCTTTTACTGCTTTATGTGTTTTTTGTTTGTCGCACTAGGTTTTTTGTCCTTTTAAAACTCTGAAAAGCCAATCTCCCTTCCCTTTAGGATTAGTAGTCCCAACTGCCTCCGGGACTGATAGGATTGGGGCGGGTAATAGCATGAAATAAGTAACGATACCATTCAGCGATTTAATACCTTAACGGGGTGGGTAAGGGTAGACATGGATATGATGACCACGCGATAACACCACGTGTATAAATGGTTACCGGGTGTTGCGTGGGGTGATCCATGTTATTTATAAACCTAGGACCCCCCCTCCCTCTTTACTTGTTTATTTTCTTTTTTTTTTCAGAATTTTTATAAAAGCTATAAATTTTCAGTTCTTAAAACTCCTTCTTTTACTTCAATCCTTTGAAAGTCTCTCTTAGATATTTAATTTCCAGCACTGTTTTTTTTTTCCGAACCTCCGCCTCTTTTACTCCTTTGTTTGATTATTTGTACCAATTATTTGACCCCCCCTTTATGCACTTATACATCCTTTAAACAATTATGAAATCGCCTATTTCTAAACTTCAACACGCTTTTAGTTTTTATACTTTCCTTGTTGCAATCATTATGTGAAAGTTGTCTTGTTTGCTTACTTGTTGTTTCCATTCAAAGTCACAATTGTAGCATGGCCGGGAACCACACTAGTGGATCTTGGGGGGTGCCTAACACCTTCCCCCCGAGATAAATTCAAGCCCTTACCCATTCTCTGGTTCTTCTTCTCTTCTGAATTTCTTAGTGTCCTAATGCACTTAATCATTAGGTGGCGACTCTTCTAAATTGCAAACCCAATTTCCAAAAAGAAAAGAGTTGTTCGCCCAAATGTCATAAACCCGATTTCGCCTTTAGAAAAAGGGGGCATCGACAAGCCCGATGTCGAACTGCCCGAGGGGTACAAACCTCCCAAGTTCGAAATGTTTGATGGTACAGGAGATCCCAGGGTTCACTTGAGAACATACTGCGACAAGCTGGTCAGAGTAGGAAAAGATGAGAAGACCCACATGAAGCTTTTCATGAGGATCCTGAAAGGAGATGCTCTGTCTTGGTACATTAGCCAAGACCCAACGAAGTGGTCAAACTGGGTAAGTATGGTGTCCGACTTCATGGACAGGTTCAGGTTCAACATGAAAAATGCACCGGATGTGTTTTACATTCAGAATTTAAAGAAGAAACCCACAGAAACGTTCCGCGAGTATGCCACTCGTTGGAGATTAGAGGTTGCTAAGGTTTGACCTGCTTTAGGGGAAGAACAGATGAACAAGTTCTTCTACTATGAAAGACTGATGTTGATCGAAAACCCTAAATTTTCTGACATCATCAAGCTAGGAGAAAGGATCGAGGAAGGTATCAAGAGTGGAATGGTTACAAACTTTGAAGCTTTTCAAGCCACCAACAAGGCTTTACAGTCTGGTGGTACGTCCAACAAAAAGGGACGTAGGTGCCGTAATGGTTGCACCGAGAACCAAATCACCTGTCAGATACCAAACTTACCCAATACCTCCACTTACATATCAGCCCACTCCAAATCTCCAAACACCCGCACCCTCCTACCAAACACCACCGTCTACCCATCAATCGCCTCCACCTCCTACATACCAACCTGTTTCACCCAGATATTCCCAGCCCGCACACGTCCACCAATCTTACAACACTCAACAATCCCACTATCAATCACATCCCCCTCGCCAAAACTTTCCTAGACCCCGACCAAATTTTGATCGCAGACCTCCCAAACAGTATATCGCTATTTCCGAACCAATCGACTAGCTGTATGAAAGACTCAAAGCTGCTGGTTATGTCACCCCTATTCCTGCCATAACCCCTAAAAACCCTTCCCAATGGGTCAACCCAAATAAAACCTATGCATACTATTCTGGCATGAAGGGGCATACTATTGATGAATGCCGCTCCCTGAAGAACAAGATCCAGGCTTTGATTGACAACAAGATCATCGTGGCAAAGGAGCCTGCTCCGAATGTCCGCAACAACCCTCTACCATACCACAAGGGTGGAGGTGTTCACATGATTGAAATAGAGGATGATTGGGATCCCAAGGGATCGATCGGTTTGATCACAGAAGGCGACGATCCAAAGAAGACAACAGTCACTCTTAATCCGATTGTAGTCCAAATTCAGCCTTCTGGAGATGCCGAGGTGAACATGTCCATACCACTTGAGTTTGAAACACCGGCCTCTGCAAGGACACCAATACCAATTGAGGTCGAGTTTGGGTCCCCAAAGGCGCTTGAGCCATTTGAAGTTGCTGTATTACCTTCCAAAGCAAGGGTGCCCATTCCAGTAGCAATGACAGCCGTAACGCCATTCTACACAAAAGCCATACCATGGGACTACACAGCCGAGGCAAGAAGGAAGGGGAAAGCCAAGTTCGGGGAAACGGTTGCGGCACAGGGTATGACAAGAACCGGCAGGGTTTATACTCCGGAACACTTGGCTGAGTCAAGTAAGCAGACCTCTGGGCGACAAGCCATCACTAAAACCGGGCCCGATGATCTCTGGAGAAAGATACAAGCGAAGGAATACTCAGTCATTGATCAGTTGAGCAAAACACCGGCGTAGATTTCTATCCTGGCTTTGCTACAGAGTTCCGATGCACACAAGAATGCCTTGTTAAGAGTGCTGAGTAAGGCATATGTACCAAACAATATCACTGGAGGAGAAATGGCAAACATGGTGGGTCATGTATTGGAAAGTCACAAAATCACTTTTCATGAAGATGAGCTACCACCAGAAGGGTTGAGTCACAACAAGGCATTGCACATCACCGTACAGTGCGAAGATTATTTTATCACCAGGATCCTGGTCGATAGAGGGTCCAGTCTCAATATTTGTCCGTTGGTAACACTCAGGACATTAGGAAAAGGCCTGCATGAAATCAAGGACGGGGCCATCAACGTTAAGGCTTTCGACGGTTCTCAAAGGTCGACTATTGGGGAGATTAGCTTATGTTTGCAGATGGGGCCCACTTGGTTTGATGTTGACTTTCAAGTGATAGACGTGCCGGCATCTTACAATCTGTTGTTGGGACGACCATGGATCATGCCACTGGGGCCGTGGCATCAACACTACATCAGGCAGTGAAGTTTGAGTGGAATCACCAGGAAGTGATCATTCATGGCGACGGTAGCAATCCCATATACAGTCTCCAGACCATCCCAGCAATCGGAGGAAGAAGAAGGATAGGCGGAGAAACTTACCACCACATCGAACGAGTCAACGCCGTCGATAAAGATAAGTGGTGGGATAACAAAATTGAAAGCATATTGAACTGGAGCAGGTATGAACCTGGCAAGGGACTTGGCAAGAATCTCCAAGGAATCGCTAAGCCCATCAAACTCAAGAAGCACGGCACCACCTTCGGATTGAGATATGAGTACACCTGGAAAGAATTCAAGGAATGGTCGCCACCCTGGCGCGGTCCTTACTACCAATTGGAGCAGCCGATACCCCGTTTGGAGCAGACTTTCCAACCGGCCGAAGTCATCTATGGGTCGGAAGAAGAGGAAGCATTAGCAGCAATAAGGAACTTGTTCCTAGAAGATGATGACATGGATTGCTGTGTTATTTTTGAGGAGGAGGGGGAGGAAGGCCCTTCCATACAGGCTGTAAGCGGAGGAGCATGCCTCAATAACTAGACCGTCAGAACCACCAGAGCCCGGCGTGCCTCGGGGTAGCAAGGCTGAACAAACACCATGCACTATCTTATTTTTACTAGTTTACTTTTCTTTCGCATTTTTGTTTTGGCAAGAAAGAGCTCCGATGTTTAAAACATTTATGGAATTTATCAAAAGCAATTCGGTTTTCTTATAAATCTTACACTTATTATTTTCTCTCATTACTTTACTTATTGATGAACCGATAACTATGACTTGCAACGAGACAACGCAACAAACAGACATAGATTCAAAGGAAGATGATATACTGGAAGAATTGTTAAAGAAGTTGAGAATTTTGAATAGACCTAAGTCCAACCTGGACGAGACCGAAATCATCAGCCTGGGAGATGCCGGAAACATCAAAGAAACATGAATCAGCGTTCATTTGTCACCATCAGAGAAGGAAGAATATGAAGAGTTTTTAAGAGAGTATGAGGACATATTTGCCTGGTCGTACGACGACATGACTGGTCTGAGTACATCTATTGTGGCTCACAAATCGCCGACTGATCCGGCATGTCCGCCAGTAAAGCAGAAGCTCAGAAAGTTCAAGCCAGATATGAGTTTGAAAATCAAGGAAGAGGTCACTAAGCAGGTCAAAGCTAAGGTTCTCAGGGTAGTAGAGTATTCGACATGGTTAGCCAATATTGTGCCAGTACCGAAGAAGGATGGGAAGGTCAGAGTCTGTGTCGACTACCGGGATCTCAACCGGGCCTGCCCAAAAGATGACTTCCCCTTGCCGAATATACACATCTTAATTGACAACTGCGCCAAGCATGAGCTGCAGTCATTTGTTGATTGTTTTGCTGGGTACCATCAGATATGGATAGATGAAGAGGATGCTGAGAAAACAACTTTCATTACGCCATGGGGTATGTATTGCTACAAGATGATGCGGTTTGGGTTAAAGAATGCAGGGGCCACCTACATGAGGGCCATGACCACCAATTTCCACGACATGATACACAAGGAGATCAAAGTGTATGTAGACGACGTCATCATTAAGTCCAAGAAAGCCGCTGACCACATGGAAGATTTGAGGAAGTTTTTCAACAGATTGCGAAGGTACAACCTGAAATTGAACCCCGCAAAATGTGCATTCGGGGTTCCAGCTGGAAAATTGCTTGGGTTCATTGTGAGTCGCCGAGGGATAGAATTGGATCCATCAAAGGTCAAAGCTATTCAAGAATTTCCACCGCCAAAGAATAAGAAAGAAGTAATGAGTTTCTTGGGGAGACTTAACTACATCAGCCAGTTCATTACACAATCTACTGTCATCTGTGAGCCAATCTTTAAGATGCTGAAGAAGGACGCCGCTACCAAATGGACGATGACTGCCAAAAGGCCTTCGACAAAATCAAGAAGTACCTGTCAACACCGCCAGTTTTGGTTCCGCCCGAACCAGGTAGACCCCTACTACTCTACCTTGCAGTATTGGATGGAGCGTTCAGTTGTGTTCTGGGGCAGCATGATGAAACATGGAGGAAGGAACAGGCCATCTATTATCTAAGTAAGAAGTTCACCCCATACGAGGCCCGATATTCTTTGTTGGAACGCACCGGTTGTGCTCTGACTTGGGTAGCTCAGAAATTGAGGCACTATTTCTGTGCTTATACTACGTATCTCATCTCAAGAATGGATCCACTGAAGTACATCTTTCAAAAGCCCATGCCTACTGGCAAGCTAGCCAAGTGGCAGATCCTGCTGAGTGAATTCGACATTGTCTACGTAACTCAGAAAGCAATCAAAGGACAGGCACTAGCAGACCATCTTGCCGAGAATCCCGTGGACGGAGAATACGAACCCCTAAAAACGTATTTTCCTGATGAAGAGGTATCATTTGTAGGAGAAGACATTGCAGAATCCTATGATGGTTGGAGGATGTTTTTCGATGGAGCAGCAAATTTTAAAGGAGTTGGCATAGGGGAAGTCCTAGTATCTAAAACCGGTTAACATTATCCGGTATCCGCCAAGCTTAGGTTCCCCTGCACCAACAATATGGCCGAGTACGAAGCTTGCATCTTAGGGCTCGAAATGGCCATTGACATGAACGTCCAAGAGTTGCTAGTGATTGGAGATTCGGATTTGCTTATACATCAGGTCCGAGAAGAATGGGCGACTAAGAACTCCAAGATACTCCCGTATTTGCATCATGTACAGGAGTTGAGGAAGAGGTTCACAAAGACAGAATTCCGGCATGTTCCCAGAGTCCAGAAAGAGTTTGCCGACGCATTGGCTACCCTATCATCTATGATTCAGCATCCAGATAAGAACTTCATAGACTCTATTCCAGTAAAGATTCATGATCAGCCAGCTTACTGTGCTCATGTCGAGGAAGAAACGGACGGAAAGCCTTGGTTTTACGACATCAGGGAGTATTTAGCCAAAGGAGAATATCCAGAGCTTGCAAATGCTACTCAGAAGCGCACACTTCGAAGATTGTCCAACAACTTATTTCACAGCGGAGGAATCCTGTATAGGAGGACTCCGAATTTAGGTTTGCTAAGGTGTGTTGATGCAAAGGAAGCATCTAAACTGCTAGAAGAAATTCATGCCGGGACCTGCGGTCCACATATGAACGGTTTCATCTTAGCCAAGAAGACACTCCGGGCAGGTTATTTTTGGATGACTATGGAGACGGACTGCATCCAGTATGTTCGAAAGTGCCACCGCTGTCAGATCCATGCAGACATGATAAAAGTGCCTCCAAATGAGCTTAATGCAACAAGCTCGCCCTGGCCGCTCGCCGCATGGGGAATGGATGTTATTGGACCAATCGAACCTGCCGCATCAAACGGGCACAGGTTTATCCTAGTAGCAATTGATTATTTCACCAAATGGGTTGAAGCAGCATCTTACAGAGCAGTGACTAAGAAAGTCGTGGCAGACTTCGTCCATGACCGTATTGTTTGTCGATTCGGGATTCCAGAATCAATCATTACTGATAATGGTTCCAACCTCAACAGTGACTTGATGATGACTATATGTGAAACCTTCAAGATCAAACACAAGAATTCCACATCTTACAGGCCTCAGATGAATGGAGCCGTAGAAGCCGCCAATAAGAACATCAAGAAAATTCTAAGGAAGATGATAGAAAGCATAAGCAGTGGCATGAGAAATTATCATTTTCTTTATTGGGGTACCGCACCACAGTCCGCACATCAACCGGGGCAACTCCCTACATGATGGTTTATGGTACAGAGGCGGTCATTCCCGCCGAGGTAGAAATTCCTTCCTTGAGGATCATACAGGAAGCAGAACTCGACGATGCAGAATGGGTAAAGAGTCGCTACGAGCAGTTAGCTCTTATAGATGGAAAAAGAATGAATGCAGTTTTCCACGATCAGCTTTACCAGAACAGAATGTCCCGAGCCTTCAGCAAGAGAGTCAAACCAAGACAGTTTATACCGGGGCAACTGGTGTTAAAGAAGATTTTCCCGCATCAGGATGAGGCCAAAGGGAAGTTCTCTCCCAATTGGCAGGGTCCATACATGGTTCACCGGGTTCTAACAAGAGGAGCCCTCATACTTGCAGAAATGGACGGAGAAGTTTGGCCGAAGCCGATCAATTCAGATGCAGTGAAGCGATACTATGTGTAACCATTTGTGATTTCCTTTATGATGTAATTTGAACTACGTCTGACCTGATTCACGTTTAAGAGGGGATACGTAGGCAACCTTATGGGTTCGGTCACAATTCAATAAAATTTTCATTTCCTCGTAATTGGAAACTGGGGCAGAATTTTGAGGAGGACCCTCAATATTCCGAAGTAACTTCAGCCGATCATCGCAAGCAACCGTCAGAAGCAGTAGCCCAGTAAACTGGGGCAGAATTTTGAGGAGGACACTCAAAATTCCGTAGCAGGAAAGGTTGCAATGTCCTGAAGCACGTCGCAGTCGTCGGTTCATCTAAAACTATTTCTTAAATATATACGATATGCCATATCTTTAACAAATCCATGCATGTTTATCATCGGAATTGTTTTGTTTAGCAATGATAACCCAGGTATACCCACAGTATCACCAAATCAGAAGCCGAGCCGGTCAAGCGAAGTCAGCGGGAGCACGGAACTAGCCTTTCCCCTCTACAAAACTCACGATTTTTCTTTGGATGCAGGCACCCAAGTCACAAGTTTATATATTACGCACTCCTACTGCTCAGGAATACGATTCTCGGAATTATCGCTTCACAACCGCTATCCACATACAATATCCCCAGCAGCCACAATATCAGAATCAGCAATCAGTTGTCAGTTATCAGCTAAGAGTCTTTTATTACTATTCGTCTTTCATCTTTTGCATAAGGCTACTATTCTGCCTTCCGAGGTTAAGCTCTACCTCCATCTGCATTTCTCTGCATTGCATAAGGCTACCTTTCTGCCTTCCGAGACTAAGCTCTGTCTCCATCTGCATTTCTCTGCATTGCATAAGACTACCTTTCTGCCTTCCGAGACTAAGCTCTACCTCCATCTGCATCGGCTGGAATATCGCCACTTTATTTAAATCCTGCATCGGCTGAAAGATCGCCATTTTACTTACATTTTTGCATGGCTGAAATATCGCCAATTCATTTAAATCCTGCATCGGCTGAAAGATCGCCATTTTATTTACATTCTTGCACCGGCTGAAAGATCGCCATTTTGTTTACGTCTTGCATCGGCTGAAAGATCGCCACCTTCTGCATCTGATGGCCTGAAAGATCGCCAAATTGTCCGAAGGCGTCATTGTTCGGAGGCACCATTTGCATAGCCCGAGAACGCCATGCCATGGCCTTAGGACCCCATTTTATCTTTTGCATAGCATTATTCAAAGGCATCATGGTTCGGAGGCATCATTCTCATAGCCCGAGAACATCATTTCATAGCCGGCGAATCCTTTATTATACGCTTCATGGCCCAGGACGTCATGGTCTGAGGACATTATCTTAACCGTCCAAAGACAGCATTCATGGTCCAACGGGAACTTGCATCACGTTTAAATTTATGCACAATATATGTTCGTATTGCTCATTTGCAGGTAAACCGGCTAGCAATGGCCATCTCAGCAAGAGCGATCCCGCTCCAGTTCCCGCAGCCCTACTAGACTATAACCATCCACCCCAACCCGAATATCTCGTCAGTTCTTGAAAAAATCTCCATCGGCATATTCCGCCGACGGATCCTGAACTACATATGGCCCGATTCCTGTAAGACCAGGGATATGTAGGCAGCTCAGGAACCAGAGCACGGTCAAATTCATCAAGCCGTTTCGTTCGGTCAAATTGGCCATCATATTTTTACCCGACAACTCTTTCATCCTTCCCGGGTAAAGAGAGGCAGCTGTTGATACCCAATTTATCCTATATATTTTCAAAATAACATATGCATGCATATATAAGCATGCCCAAGTATTTTAGTATTTTTCCTAATTTNTACCTTTCTACCTTCCGAGGTTAAGCTCTACCTCCATCTGCATTTCTCTGCATTGCATAAGGCTACCTTTCTGCCTTCCGAGACTAAGCCCTGTCTCCATTTGCATTTCTCTGCATTGCATAAGGCTACCTATTCTGCCCTCCGAGACTAAGCTCTGCTTCCATCTGCATCGGCTGAAAGATCGCCATTTTATTTACACTTTGCATGGCTGAAATATCGCTACTTCATTTAAATCCGCATCGGCTGAAAGATCGCCATTTTATTTACACTTTGCATGGCTGAACTATCGCCACTTCATTTAAATCTTGTATCGGCTGAAAGATCACCATTTTATTTATACTTTGCATGGCTGAAATATCACCACTTCATTCAAATCCTGCATCGGCTGAAATATCACCACCTCATTTAAATTTTGCATCGGCTGAAATATCGCCACCTTTTGCATTTCATGGGCTGAAAGACCGCCAAATTATCCAAGGGCGTCATTAGGTTCGGAGGCACCATTTGCATAGCCCGAGAACGCCATGCCATGGCCTGAGGACCCCATTTTATCTTTTGCATAGCATTATTCAAAGGCATCATGGTTCGGAGGCATCATTCTCATAGCCCGAGAACATCATTTAATAGCCGGCGAATCCTTTATTATACGCTTCATGGCCCAGGACGTCATGGTCTGAGGACATTATCTTAACCGTCCAAAGACATCATTCATGGTCCAACGGGAACTTGCATCACGTTTAAATTTATGCACAATATATGCGCTCGTATTGTTTATTTGCAGGCAAAACGGCTAGCAACGGCCATCCCAGCAGAAGCGATCCCGCTTCGGTTCCCGCAGCTCTACTAAACTCATAACCACCACCCCAACCCGAATATCTCGTCCGTTCTTGAAAATCTCCATCGGCATGTTCCGCCGACGGATCCCAAACTACAGACGGCCTGATTCCTGTAATACCAGGGATATGTAGGCATCCCAGGAACCAGAGCACGATCAATCATTTCAAACCATCCCGTTTGGTCAAAATTGGCCATCATATCTTTACCCGACAACTCTTCCATCCTTCCCGGGTAAAGAGGGGCAACTGTTGATACCCAATTTTTCCCTGCATATTTTCACATATACAAAATACTTTCAAAATAACATATATATGCATATATAAGCATGCCTAAGGATTTTAGTATTTTTTCCCAACTTTTTTTAAATATTTTTAAAATCAATTTATTGTCCATTTTAGCAGTACAAAATCAGTAATTATTCCCAAAATCCTCACTTTTGGTGAATAATTTATTTTATTCTCATGTTTATACAAAAATATAGTTAAGGTAATTTTTTTATACATTTTTTACAAATTTATTTGGTATTTTAAAGCTAAATTGCATATAATTGCAATTCTAGCCTATTTTAAGTTTAATAGAATTTTAATTATAAAAATTTGTTCCAGTATTTTTAAATTAATATTTATGGGTTATTAACTGACTCAGTACTTTTAATTTGCTTTTAAAATCAATTTTACTATTTTTATTAAAAAAAGGGAAAACTGGCTATTTACATTTAGCCTCATTTCTTTGCAATTACAGCCTATTTACATTTCAATTTTAGCCCTCAAATTGACCCAATCCTAACCCCACTTGGACCGGCCCAATTCCAATTTTACCCAACCCCTTAACCCATTTGTTTAACCCGCCCGGATTTCCTTTCAATCCAGGCCGTTGATCATTTTGATCAACGGCCAAGATCATCCCTTTCCATTTTAATTCACCAACCCCACCCTAATCCCCCCATTTCTTTTAGTCTGCTGCCCTTGAATACTCTCCACTCCCAAAATTCTCACGAAGGAACCTAACCGTCTCCGACTATTTTCTACCGTACTTTCACCGGAATCCATGGCTTCTCAGGCCATGGATGGTCTGTACTCACCCCCCTCCACCATTAGACCATGGATGTTCGAAGCTTTGAGGTCTGACCTCGATTATTCTCTTTCAGACCTTCTTAGATCTATGGTTCTATGGCCTCTCCGGCCATGCTCAGGTGTATTCAAGCATTAGGAGCCTATTTCCCACCTCATCCGACTCCAGATCGGAGTTTCTTCCGAGCCTTTCTCATTTCTAGGGTTTCTCGAAATCCTAAGCTATTCGAGGTTTTTCCTTGTTTGTTTTCTTAGATCTGTGATATATTTGTGTTCTACTGGATTTTCAAGTGTTTTCCCCAATCTTTTCTTTCAAAATTGTTTCTCTTCGATTTAGGGTTTCTGAAAGGTTTTCAAAACATCTTTCTGATTCTTTTCTTTATGTGTGTTTGTCTATATTATGCTCGTGTGTTTTCCTTCTCTACCACGCATGTGTTGTTCTTCTGTTTTCTTCCTACTATACACGATTCTTCTATATCTTTGTATTCTACTGTGCCTTTAGACTAGGCTCGCATGTTAATCTTTGTTATGTTCTTCTATCTGTTCTTTGCTATATTTTCAATATTTTTCTACTGTACGTGTTTCCTACTGAGTTCTTAAATTTTGTTTGCTTTACCTGACTTTGTTTGAGTTCTAAGCATGCTTCCTGTATTGTTTCTTAAGTTTACATCACTTCTTCTCTCTGCTGAACTTGCTTAAATTCCGAAGCTTTTCTCAAACATGTTCTTTATGCTTTCAAACCTGCTATCATGTTTGTTGGTCTCTTATGAATCTCTGAAAGAGACCTCTGAGTCTGTTTCAATGGCTTGTCTTCTCATCTCTGTGCCTGATTCGAGTGAAAACCCTAGAATTTGGGGGTTTCTTTGGCAAGTTCGATTTTGTGTTTGGACTGGGGTTCTACTTTGAAACCCTGAACTCTCAGACTCATTCTGAGTCTATAAATTGGAACTGAACCTTTTTTATGACTGTTTCTATGATAGTCTTTTCTAATCAGCATGACAACTCCTTCTTGTTTGATATTTGTGTGCCTTATATATGAGAAATTCTTCTTTCAAAAAGGTTTTGCCAATTATGATTGATTCCGAATTCCTTTTAATAAGGTTTGATTGATTGTTATTGATTTTCCTTAAGTAAAACCCTTTACTCTCTTTTCCGTGCTTGGTTCATTCGAACAAAGCCCGCGATTTTGATTTTACTGACTGTTTAATTGGTTCCCTTTCCTTATTTTCACAAACCGTGTACCACCGGACTTTTTTTCCTTAAATAAACTCCTATNTTTATAATCATTATAATTAGATAATTAGTGCAATTTTATAATTTAGATAATTTAGGAATTTAATTTAGGGTTTTATTTAATTAAAGAAAAGAAAAGAAAAAGAGAAAATTTGAAAAGTTGAAAAAGGAAAAAGGGAAAAGAGCTGGATTTTTGAAAGTCAATTGGACCAGTTTTACACCCAAATAACTGCCCAAATCCAAGCCCAAACATTGAAATACCCGGTCCAGGTCCCCCCACCACCACCAAACGGTACCATTTCCATCTCTTTCCATCACAGCCGTTCATCTTGTGTGATCCAACGGCTGTGAACTGGGCGTCCATTTTATATAAAACTGTCCTAAACCGGCCTCCCCCCCCCCCATTCGAACCCCTCATTCCATCTCTATCATTTGAGAGACCAAATCCTAGCCGCCCCAAGTTCCCTCGCCGGCTCCGCCTTGCTCCGCCGCCAAAAATCGCCCCACGGCGGCGGCGACACTCAAAACGCCCCCAGATTAACACCATATAATGTTCTTTTCTCCCCTTTCCAAATCCACAAGCCTTTTCTCCAAAATCCCCACCCAAATCCCCAAATCTTAGATCTAAACCAAATCGATCCAAAATGTCACCTGGCCACCCCTGTGCCCTCCTCTCCCTAAATACGTCCTGGATTTTCCCAAATAACCCCGCAAAACTCCGGAATTGCAAATCTAAGAAGGGGTTTTCTGTTTTATTCGAATCTATGTTCCTTGCTATTTTTTTCTCTTTTTCTTTCAAAGGTTAGACTTCCAGAAGTCTTTTCTTTCAAGGAGATCCGGTCAAAGCCATGCAAGATCGGATCCCTTGAAGGAAAAGACCTCTGTTGGTCAACCAGGGTGAAACGGACCTAAAAAAATAAAAAAAACTGTTGGCTCGCTTTTATTCCTTATATGGCAAGGTATCATTCACCTCTCCACCTTCCTTATCTCTTCTTTGAATTTTAGTCAATGTTCTTTCTGATTTTTTTTATTATTTTTCTTTCACTTTTGTTAATCTGTTCATTCTTCATCTGTTTAAGAAATCTTCCTTGTTTCAGTCTTTAGATTTGTTTAATCAGTAGTTTTAGGGTTCATTAGTTAAGCATTTTTATCTGAATCACCAATTGATCAGTTTGTTATTTTAGGGTTGTTGATATTGGTTTAGTTTGGTTGATTTCACATCAGTATGTTAGTTTCCCTGCGTTGATCATGTTGCACTGATGTAATAATGTTGATAGGATGGCTTAATCCTTAAAAATGGCTCATTATTGGTTAATTCTGGATTCATGTTAGTATTAGGTTCAAATGTTTATGTGTTGTGTCGTTCCTGATTTCAGCTCAATGATAAAGGAATTTAGGTATAGTTAAAAGCTCAATTGAATTAGAATTTTGTTCCGTTTGATCTTCCTTATTTTTAATTTAGATTTTTGTGTTGTTGGCTTTAGTTTGTAAATATTTAGAACTCTTAGGGTGTTAATTGAATAGCTAAAACTTAGGGGGTTAATTTGGGAATGGGAAATAAAATTTTTAGAAGGGAAACTTCTAGAATCTGGGACAGCAGGCCCAATTTTGGCCACCACAAATGTTGGAGCCAATCAAAGGCTGCCAGCTGTCCCAATTCTGTTAGGAAAGATGCCTTGTGAGGGAATAATTCTCATTCTGTTTTCAGCAGCACATGGCACCCCTAAAGGGCTATATATAGACATTTCTTTCACTCAAAAAAAGGAGAGAATTCAGACTCTGAAAAATACTAAAAAGTTTTCTGCATTTTTGATTCAAAGTTCGAAGAAATTGTTCTTTGGTTTCTATATTAGCAAGAACTTAAGAGTTTCATGGGAATTCTAGTTTTCTGGGTTTAAAAGAGTTCAAAGAAAGCTGAAACCTGCTGTTGATTGCTACTGGTTCATCGTTCTTTTCTGTAAAAGCTTTATTTTTATTTTTCTTTGCTGTTTCAGGTATGTCCTGAACTTTGAGAGTGCAATAAATGAAGTTGTAGCTCATTGCCTGTTAAATGGAATTGCATGTTCTTCATTTCGAATTGCTGCCTGAAAAATGTTCATCTTGTAATTTTTCTGTAGTTTTCTTTTATTATTAAGCATGTTATCACTGTTAGTATAGTACCCATAACCTAGAGGTTCAAATCAGGAGACATATTGTAATGAGTATTTCATGTAAACACTTGAATGTATAAGTGGACTGTTGAAGAACTTGTTTAAACAGGCTGTGATTGTAAATTCCAGCCTACATTTTGCTTAATATTCTGTATGCTGGATTGCGATTAGTGCATTTAACCAATTGTTATAAGTGTATTCATTAAACTGATTTCATCACAGCATGACTTAGTATATGGTAAAATTTGAGGTTTAGTTCCTATTAATGGCATGATTTAAATTAGATATTTTCTGTTGATTTTTGATGTTTTCGCATATGCTGTAAGAAGAGAATTGGAAATTTTTGATTGGGCCTGGCCAAGGCCCAAGCGAGGCAGCCTGGTGGACCTCAGGCTGGCTACCTTCATTTGAACTTATTCTTTGTCTTCGGGCTCAACCTCAGGCCCCAACGACCTTGAGCTCCTGTTCTATTTCTGCAGCCCCTTGTCCGGGAACTGGGCTGGAAATCAGCCCAATTAAAAGACCACTCCATGGCAAGCCAGCCTGTTTGCCCCTTGGTCCCCTGATTATGTATTGGGCTCAACTTTGAGCCCAACTGATGTTGATTGTTACATATGGATCACTCAACGGTCTGCCGTTGGTCCAAAATAATCAAGGATTTCCTTGCGCTCAACTAGGAATTGGCTTTCAATAATTAAAGGCCCAGCATGTACCTCAAACTTTCTTACTAATAGTTATATATTATTTTTAAACCATTTGTAAGTAGGAATATCCCTTAGGCCTAATTAAGTGTAACTCTTTTAATTGTATTGAGGTGTGCCATCCTAATTAAATCACATATGGCCCTCTTATTAAGTATTATAACTTAGATACTAAAAATGAATCTCGCAGTTTACTTTAGGCACGTAATTAAATCATCACAACTACGGGTATGGTTCCCATGGTGTGGTCGTGATACTTAATCTCAAATTAGTTTTAAAAACGAACATCCGTAGTTAAATGCTTTTTCCCTTAATAAAATTGAGGTGTGTCATCCAATCACATAATCTATGGCCCTCATATTAATTATCTTAACTAACGTAGAAAAATGCCTTGAACTTTCGTAGTTTGCTTTAGGCGCGTTAATTAAATAAATTGTCATAGCTACGGGTACGGTTCCCGTGACGTAGTTGCGATGCTAAAAATTTGGGGGTACATTTATATGACCCGGCCACAATTTAATCTTGTTAATAAAATAAACACATTGTGGATCGTGGGTACGGTTCCTGTGACATGATTCGCAATGTTTAATCAAATAATTAATTGTATAACAATTGGATCACTAAAAACGGTCTTAAAAGGGGTAAAATGCATAGGTTTCAAAAGATGTTTTAAAATCAGATAAATAGGCCAATAATAACAGTTGAGCGACCGTGCTAAAACCACGGAACCCGGGAATGTCTAACACCTTCTCCCGGGTTAACAGAATTCCTTACCCGGATTTCTGTGTTCGCGGACTGTATAACAGAGTCAATCTTTCCTCGATTCGGGATTTAAACCGGTGACTTGGGACACCATAAATTATCCCAAGTGGCGACTCTGAATTTAATAAATAGTACCGTTTCGATTGTCACTTTAATTGGAAAAACTCCCTTATATCCCCTTTCGATGGTAGAAAAAGGAGGTGTGATAGCTCTGGCGACTCTGCTGGGGATAAGAACCCAGAACTTTTGGTTCAAGGTTCAGAATTCGAGCTTAGAATAATTTTTATATTTCGCTTTTATTTATTATCTGATTTTTATTACATGCTCGGGCCTAATGTGCTAAATGCCGCTTTTTACCGCTTTGATATTATTTGAACTGTGTATAAACTGCTACGAAACCCTTCTCTTCTCATCTTCGGGGAAGTGCACGCTGGCGTGAATTCTTTTCTGTTAGTGTCATACCTTAATTTAGAAAGAGGCTCAGACAAGTTACAAAGCCGGATGGCCTTTTGGTTCCCGGTACGTAGCCCCCCCTCCCCACCCCCCGGCTCGAGTTGTCCGCTCGAGTACACAAGTCTACAACAACATACCCAGGTTTTGAACTTAGAATAACTCAGCCTCATGCCGGATCCCTAGTAGGAACGCTTGTTTGCATCATGTGCATTTGACTTAGGGGACTCAACACAGGGGTTGGGTCCGTCTAGGACAGGCCAACCCGAAAATAAAGAGACCAACCTGATGCATTTTTATGTGCTACCTGTGCATTATTTATTTCAGATTGCATGTTGACCAGCTTCTAGATTTAGGAAAGAAAAATAACAGAAAAACCAAGAGTGAGGTAGGATAGAGAATTCACCTGGTTCTGAAAATTCCGGTGTTTGAAAATGCCTCGAAACTCTGCCAAAATTTTTGGAAAAAAAAAAGAAAGAGAGGAAAATGTATTTCAAAAAATGAAAGTGAGTAAATATCATGTTTTTTTCCAATTATGTCAAAACTGGCCGAACTACGTGGGTCTGATTCTCACCGGATGTGAGATACGTGGGCAAACCTCATCGGTTCCGGCCCCCAATTTTCACAAATCCAAAAATATTTTCCTTTACCTCTTTCTTTAGAAAAGTCTTTCTTTGAGACCACAATTTTTAATCCCTTTTTTAGAAAAGTCTTTCTTTAAGACCCCAATTTTTTTAAAAAAATCCAAAAATATTTCATTCTTCTTTCAAAAATTGAAAAGAAAATTCAAGATTAAAAAATATTTACTTTTTCTTTAGAAGAATTTCTTTCATAAATTCAAAATAAAATTCCAAAAAATCCAAAAATACTTCCTCTCTTCTTTAGAAGTTTTTCTTTCTTCTTTAGAAGTCTTTCTTTTCAAAATTTAAAAAAAAAAACAAACAAACAAATCGAAATCCAAAAATATTTTGTTTCATCTTTTTAAGTCTTTCTTTTGAAAAAAGTCCAAAATCCAAAAAAAAAAGAGTTAGTTTATTTACTTTATTCCTAATCATCCCTGAACTACGTAATGATCTGATTCATGCGGCGTCATGATACGTAGGCAATCCCCATAGGATTCGATCATAACCCTAAAATAAGAAGAAAGGAAAAAGGAGAGAAGAAAGAAAAAGAAAAGAGAGAGAGAAAATAAAAAAGGAAAGATACTGAGTAAGAAATGAGAGTGGCAAAACAAGAGAGGAAAGAAATGCGAGAATAAAAGAAGAGCAACAAGAACCAGGCAAAGAACGGCAGGAATAAAAAGGAAAGAGAGAAGAAAAATGCAAAATGAAAAGAATTAGTTAAGGCCGGGATGAAGCGTGCAGCCGTTCAAATGCACAATAGAAGCGGTTAACTGTTTAGGTGCATTGCATTCCCAACGTGCGGTTGCCTATCTATTAAGCTCTTAATCGCTAACAAGTTTGCTTATTGTCATCAAGTACAGGAAGGTGGTTAGTTTGTTCGGCATTCTGGCAAGTCACCCGTACAATACCAGATCTAAGCACAAGGAGAACATGGCTGGCGAAGAATTGGACGCGAGTATTATTGACCTGCCAAGGGAGGTAGAGGAGTCTAAGCGCGGATTGAAAGAAGAGCTGCATAAGCTGAAACACCAGATGGTTGAGATGTACCAGGCATGGATTAAAGGGCATCCTCCACCATCATACCCCGCTAACCCCGCTTTCGTCCCACCATTAGCTCAAGAACCCCCCGTCATCGATCTATCCCCAAAACATGCCCCAAGCTTCAACCCTTATCACCACTATACGGGCTCCTCTTCCCAAACTGTCCAAGCTCCATTAGCCAAATCAACTGCATGCCCCCCTCCACCATCTACCCCTGTCTTCGTAGCACCTCCACCAGCCACCCTCCACCGATCTTCTAGTGAGCCGGCACTCCAAGCCCAAGACAACCAGTACTACGCCTCGGAGCGCACCTTCAAAATCCCAGATCACTACTCATACACCCCCCGTTTTGACCTTCCTGTCGAGGCTGAGAAACCACCCAAAAACCCAGAACAGGAGGAGATGTTTAGGAAGGTGAGAAGCTTGGAATAGTCTCTCAGAAACATGCAGGGGTTGGGAGGCCAAGTGAGTGTAGCCTACAAAGATCTGTGTCTGTTTCCGGATGTCCAGTTACCTGTTGGATTCAAAATGCCCAAATTCAACTTGTATGACGGGCACGGGGACCCCGTGGCCCACTTAAGGGGATTTTGCAGCAAAATAAGAGGAGCCGATGGGAGAGATGAGCCGTTAATGGCATACTTTAGCAAGAGTCTGAGTGGCGCGGCATTAGAGTGGTACACGCGTCAGGATCACAGCAGATGGTATACCTGGGATGATCTGGCCCAAGCATTTGCACGGCATTTCCAATACAACATAAAAATTATTACCAGATCGCTTGTCTTTGACTAAGATAGAGAAGAAACCGGGAGAAAGTTTCAGGAAATATGGTTTCCGTTGGAGGGAACAGGCAGCAAAAGTCAACCCTCCGATGGAGGAAAGTGAAATGGTAGAGTACTTTCTTCGGGCTCTGGAGCCTACTTACTTTGATCATCTGATATCGGCCATAGGTAAGTCTTTCAACGAGGTAGTTAAAAAGGGAGGTATGGTAGAAGACGGGCTTAAATCGAGCAAGATCATGAGCTACTCAGCTATCATAGCAACTACCCAAGCAATTCAGAATGGTACTAGAGGAGTAATAGGAAAGAAGAAGAAAGAAGATGTTACAATGGTTGACTCGGGATCGTGGCATGGTCCGAGGAGCACACCACACCATTACACCCAGCCTCGACCCTATCCCCAAACTTACACCCACACCCAATTGAAACCACCTCGACAATACTTTCCATCACCAGACCCTCAGTATTCTGTCAAACCACCTCAATACCATGTCCACCACGCCCAGGCATACACTCAACCTCCCTCTTACCCACAATGGCTTGCCCCAGCCCCACAGAATACCTACTCAGCTCCACAGAATGCCTACCCACCTCCACAACATACCGAAACCCTGTTAGTCCAAGCTTCCGGTCCAAGCCAGTATTCAGGAAAGAGAGGCTGCAGCGGAAGAAAACTTTCACTCCGCTTGGGGAGTCTTATACCAACTTGTTTTATAGATTGAGGCAGTTGGATGTGCTGAGGCCAATTGCGTCAAAATTGCTAAAACCTCCTCCAAAAAATCTTGATTACTCCCTCAGTTGTGGATATTGTTCTGGTGCTCCGGGGCTCGGTACGGAAAAGTGTTGGCACTTGAAAAACGCCATCCAAGAGTTCATCCACACAAATGAGATTGTGGTCCAAACTCCGGAAGCACCCAACATCAATCAGAACCCATTGCCAGCCCATGATGAAACAAACATGATCGAGATAGTACACAAGGATGGGGAGCCCAAGAAGCCTTCACAATCCGTCATGATGATCCGATCTAGTGAGGTTGAGCCAGTCAAGGGCACAGCCATCACAAAAGCAACCTCTTTGATCGCTGAAGGATCAGCAGACAAGTTGAGCATGCCAAATGATAAGCCGTCTGTGGTAGTTGAGAAGATATCCCTAAGTGATGCTGTAGCAAAACAAGAAAAGCCAAAGGTGATCGTACCGGCGGTGGCGAATAAGCCTGTCATAATTGTGGAGGGCGCCCGCACAGACCCTATCATTATCTAACCTATGACCTAGTTGCCGGTAGTCAACGCCAAGGCTGTCCCATGGAACTATGAGCGGGTAGTAGTGACCTATAAGGGGAAGGAAGTGAAAGAAGAAGTTAATGAGGCCCACGGATTAACTCGTTCGGGGAGATGCTTTGCCCGGGAAGAGTTAAGTAAAGCTAAAACACCCAGAGACAATCCAATTCTAATGAAGAAACCAGTCACTGAAGAAGAGGCGAAGGAGTTTTTGAGAAAAATGAAGGTACAAGATTACTCCATCGTGGAACAGTTGAGAAAGACTCCTGCTCAGATTTCCCTGCTATCATTGTTGATCCATTCAGATGAGCACCGTCGGGCCCTAATGAAGATTCTGAATGAAGCTCATGTCCCCGAAAAAATCACAGTGAACCATTTGGAGAAAATTGCCAACAAGATATTTGAGGTGAACAGGATCACCTTCTCGGATGACGAGTTGCCTGTGGAAGGTACCGAACACAACAAAGCTCTCTATCTTACAGTAAAATGTGAAGATTCTATGGTTACTAGGGTGTTGGTGGATAATGGTTCTAGTGCAAACATTTGCCCTTTCTCTACTCTACACAAGTTGAAAATTGACATTGAATGAGTCCACAAGAAAAGTATATGTGTCCGAGGTTTCGATGGAGGGGGAAAAGATTCTGTTGGCGATATCGTGCTCGAACTGACAATAGGACCAGTTGAATTTACCATGGAGTTCCAGGTACTAGATGTAGCCGTCTCTTACAATTTGCTGTTGGGTCGGCCCTGGATACATGCTGCCAAAGCAATCCCGTCCTCTTTGCACCAGATGGTCAAGTTCGAGTGGGAAAGACAGGAGATTATCGTGCATGGTGATGAGAGCCTGGATGCTTACAATGATACCTCCGTCCCATTTATTGAAGCCGAAGATGATAAGGGGCCTTGGGTCTATCAAGTTTCTGAAACAGTGCCAGTTGAGAAGGTTCAAGAAGGGGAATGTATTTCAGCTCCAAAGATAGCCTCTGTATCTGTCATGGTGGCATCTGAAATGCTAAAAAATGGTTTTGTACCAGGCAAAGGTCTGGGCGCATCTTTACAAGGTATCGTGCAGCCAGTGTCTCTGCCTGAAAATTTGGGAACGTTTGGTCTAGGATTCAAACCCACAGGAGAAGATGTGAAAAGGTCTAAAAGATCAAAAAAGAAGGCATGGGCACTCCCGAAACCTATCCCATGGCTCTCCAGGTCCTTTGTCAAACCAGGGATCGTGAGGCGCCCAGTGTCAGTAGTCCCAAATCCTGTGGTTGATGTTGATGAAGAATTAATTGAAAGGTTCCAGAGGTTATTTGATGAGGTGAACATGGTAGAAATTGGAGAAGGTTCCAGCAAAGCGGATGTGCAGTTCGTTGGGCCGAAAGTGAAGCTTAACAATTGGAAGGCTACTCCTCTCCCTACTCGGAAGGAGTTTTGGTAGTTTGCTTTGTTTTCCTTTCAGTTGTCTGGATTATTCCAGGGTTGTAATCCAAATTTTTTATTTTCCGTCTGTGTTGATGTACAAACCCTTCTATCCTTTATTTTCAATGAAATGCAATTTCCCTTTCCATTACTCCTGATAGTGTCATCTTTATCTTTCTTTTTACAGTTCTTTTTATGCTGGTTTCAATGACATGACATGCATGAGGAATCTTCAGCCAACTCTTAAAAGCCAATCTAACTCTGAAATAACAATCCAAGAAATAGAGTGTGATGATGAAACAGAATATGATGAAGAGGAGGCATTTGAGGAAATTAGTAAAGAGCTAAGTCACTTTGAAGAGAAACCCAAGCCTGATTTGAATGAAACTGAAGCAATCAATTTAGGGGATCCAGATAATATCAGGGAAACCAAGATAAGTGTACATTTGGAACCACAAATCAGGGAAGAAATAATTAAAGCACTCTTTGAGTACAAAGACATTTTTGCATGGTCATATGACGACATGTCGGGTCTAAGTACTAACTTGGTAGTTCACAAATTGCCCACTGACCCGGCATTCCCTCCCGTCAAGCAGAAGTTAAGGAAGTTTAAAACTGACATGAGTGTGAAGATCAAAGAAGAAGTCACAAAGCAGCTTGATACAAAGGTCATTCGAGTCACGCGGTATCCCACATGGTTAGCTAATGTTGTGCCTGTGCTGAAGAAAGATGGTAAGACCAGAGTATGTGTTGATTACCGTGATCTAAACAAAGCAAGTCCGAAAGATAACTTCCATTGCCAAATATCCATATTTTGATTGATAATTGTGCCAAGCATGAGATTGGGTCTTTTGTGGATTGATATGCGGGATATCATCAGATCTTGATGGATGAGGAAGATGCAGAAAAGATGGCATTCATCACGCCGTGGGGAACATATTGCTACCGGATCATGCCATTTGGTTTGAAAAACGCAAGGGCAACTTACATGAGGGGAAATGACTACCATATTCCATGACATGATACACAAAGAGATTGAGGTCTACGTAGATGATGTGATCATAAAGTCCAGGAAGCAGTCCGACCACGTCAGAGACTTGAGAAAGTTTTTCCAGAGGCTCCGCAGGTACAATCTTAAGTTCAACCCTGCAAAATGTGCATTCGATGCTCCGTCTGGGAAACTGTTGGGGTTCATAGTCAGTCGGCGAGGCATTGAGTTGGATCCGTCAAAGACCAAAGCTATCCAAGAATTGCCGCCTCCAAGAAATAAGACCGAGGTAATGAGTCTGCTCAGGCGTTTAAACTACATCAGCAGGTTATTGCTCAACTCACGACAACTTGTGAGCCCATCTTTAAATTACTAAAGAAGGATGCTGCAGTCAAATGGACTGATGAGTGCCAGGAGGCATTTGATAAGATCAAGGAGTACTTGTCAAACCCACCTGTGTTGGTCCCAGCGGAACCTGGGAGGCCTTAAATTCTTTATTTGACAGTCCTGGATAATTCATTCGGTTGTGTATTGGGTCAACATGACATCACTGGTAGGAAGGAGCAAGCCATCTATTATCTCAGCAAGAAGTTCACATCCTATGAGGTAAAGGATACTTCCTTTGAAAGGACATGTTGCGCCCTGACTTGGGTGGCACAAAAGTTGAAGCATTATCCGTCGTCCTACACTACTTACCTCATTTCTCGTCTGGATCCTCTAAACTATATCTTTCAGAAGCCTATGCCTACAGGAAGACTTGCAAAGTGGCAAATTTTGCTCACAGAGTTTGACATCATCTACGTGACGCGGACCGCAATAAAATCCCAAGCATTGGCCGATCAATTGGCTGAGAACCCGGTGGACAAAGAGTACGAGCCATTGAGGACTTATTTTCCTGATGAAGAGGTGATGCATATTGACAAGGTAGAACAGGATGACAAGCCAGGTTGGAAACTTTTCTTTGATGGAGCCGCTAACATGAAAGGTGTCGGAATAGGGGCTGTGCTCATTTCTGAAACAGGGCATCACTATCCTGTTACAACCCAGCTTCATTTCTATTATACCAACAACATGGCTGAGTACGAGGCATGCATTTTGGGTTTGAGGTTAGCGGTAGATATGGAGTTCAGGAAGTCTTTGGTCTTGGGAGACTTGGATCTTTTGGTGCACCAGGTTCAAGGAGAATGGGAGACTCAGGATTTAAAGCTCATACCGTATCGGCAATGTTTGCATGATCTTTGTCAACGGTTTCGATCAATAGAATTCAGGTATATTCCAAGGATCCATAATGAGGTTGCTGATGCTTTAGCTACCTTGGCGTCAATGTTGCACCATCTGGACAAAGCTTATGTTGACCCTCTGCATATTCATGTTCGTGATCAGCATGCCTATTGTAATGTGGTTGAGGAAGAACTTGATGGTAAACCATGGTTCCATGATATCAGGGAATGCATCAGGATGGGGGTATATCCGGTACAAGTCACAGGTGATCAAAAGAGAACAATTCGACGTCTGGCTAGTGGATTTTTCTTGAGCGGGGGAATTTTGTACAAAAGAACTCCAGATATTGGGCTGTTGAGGTGCATATATGCTAAGCAAGCCACGACTATCATGACCGAAGTACATTCTGGAGTTTGCGGGCCGCATATAAGTGGGTATGTTCTGGCAAAGAAAATTCTTCGAGAAGGGTATTACTGGCTCACCATGGAACGAGATTGCATTAGCTTCGTGCGCAAGTGTCATCAATGCCAGGTACATGGAGACTTGATCCATTCTCCGCCATTGAGTTGCATACAATGTCCGCACCGTGGCCTTTTGTTTCTTGGGGCATGATGTCATTGGACCAATTGAGCCGGCGGCATCAAACGGGCACAGGTTCATTCTGGTGGCCATCGATTATTTCACTAAGTGGGTTGAAGCTAAGACTTTCAAATCTGTGACCAAGAAGGCATTGGTCTATTTCGTTCATTCAAATATCATTTGTCGGTTCGGAATCCCAAAGGTGCTCATCACAGATAATGGTGCTAATCTTAACAGTCATTTGATGAAAGAAGTATGTCAATAGTTTAAGATCATGCATCGAAATTCCACTCCGTATCGCCCCAAGGCAAATGGAGCTGTTGAGGCGTCCAACAAGAACATAAAGAAGATACTTTGGAAAATGGTGCAAGGTTCCAGGCAATGGCATGAAAAGTTGCCCTTTGCTTTGCTGGGTTATCCCACTACTGTTCTCACTGTAGTAGGTGCAACTCCTTATTTGTTGGTATACGGTACTAAAGCAGTGATACCCGCGGAAGTTGAAATTCCATCCCTTTGGATTGTTGCTGAAGCCGAAATTGATGATGATGAGTGGGTCAAAACCCGTTTGGAGCAATTAAGTTTGATTGACGAGAAAAAACTAGCAGCAGTGTGTCATGGCCAGTTGTATCAAAAGATAATGGCAAGAGCATACAACAAGAAGGTGCGTCCCCGGAAATTTGAAGTGGGTCAGCAAGTATTGAAACGCATCCTTCCACATCGGGCTGAAGCGAAAGGCAAGTTCGCCCCAAATTGGCAGGGACCGTTCTTTGTAACAAGAGTGTTATCCAATGGTGCTTTGTACTTAACAGAAATAGAAGGCAAATGTGTCGATATGGCTATCAATTCTGATGCGGTCAAAAGATATTATGTATGATTTCTTTAGTTTGTCTAATTGTTGTTTGTACTTGGCATGTTTTGAGATTGGAATAACGAAGGGATTTTATTCTGCTATCTAAACACTTTATCTTTTGTTACCCCTTTGAGACTTATTTGTTTTCTTTCATACCCCTCTTTTGGAATCAGAAGCAAAGTTTAGAAGTACAGATACAGAAAATATAAACAAAAAAAGGAGAAAATCGAAAAAAAGAGAAAAAGAGAAAGAAAAAAATGGAAAAGAGTAAAAAAAGGAAGAAAGGAAAGAAGAAAAAAAGAGAGAGAAAGAAAAAGAAAAAAAGAAAAGTAACAAAAACAAAGCAATTCCTATATCATGAACTACGTTTGACCTGATTCCTTTTAAGGATATGTAGGCAGCCTCACGGTTCGGTCCCATCAAAATAAAAATTCAAAAGTTCACAAGCACAGAAACTGGGCAGAAGTTGTGGTTGTTGTAAGTGATATGATTCCAAAAGTTGTAATTTTGAGCCCTTTTAAACTGTTTTTGAGCCTTTACGATACCCTTTCTTTCTAATCCTATCCAAAAGTCTGCATTACGGTCCAAAGAAAGACCTTCCGATCAATCTTTTAGTAGTGCCAAGTCAAGTGAGTTAGAGGTATGATTCACATCAGGGGCAACACTCCGTTCTACACAAGGAAAATGAATAAATGAGAGAGTCCTATTGGTGAAAACCCTCACGGGAACCGAAGGGCGATGGAAAAATGAGAAAAATTAAAATGAGAGAGTCTTATTGGTGAAAACCTTCATGGGCACCGTAAGGCGACGGTGAGTTGAGAGATGAGCAAATGAGAGAGGTTTGCTGGTGAAAACCCTTCAGGGCGCCGCAAGCCAAACAAGGTTGGTGACTTCGTAAAGAGATTGGATTATGGAAATTCCGGGGCATAAGTATGACAACTGAAAGGTGATTGTTTGAACAGGCTAGGCCGATTAATCCGAAAAGCATGTCATGATCATTGGTGCCAGCTGCCTCACTCAGATAAGTCTCTTTTCCTTTTCTCCCTCAAAACAGTCACCCCGTGTCGAACTTTTTTCTGTATTCCTAACTCTCGAAGTCATTGCATTTCATCTCTTTTGGGTTTATTTCTCAAAGGCTTTTCCAATGTCAGCCTTGTTTAAGCAAGTATGAAAGGATTTCAAAGCTTAGTACCAACTCCCAACTTGAACAAAGCAAAGTGCGGCCAAAACATACCAGAAATAGCATGATGCAAAATGAAAAATAAGGTGTTAGTGGAAGCTCAAGGGGTCAAGTGGTTCTGTGAATTTTGTGAACAATACAGAGGTTCAAATTGGAAGGACAAAATGTAAAACAGGGGGTTGAGTGCAGGGCACTCGGGTCATTCAGGGTCCTAGGGTTTAGATCTAGTCAGAAGGTCAAACAATTCTTTGCCAGTCCAAGGCAGCCAATCAGAACGAAGCATGGCAGTGGAGGAGCCACCTTCAGCAAGAATGCCGCAAACTAACCACCATATTTTCAAACTGATAAAATTTTCTTCGATTGAAACAGGGGCAGGAAATTCCATTTGTTCCGAACGGACCCTTGTGAGGAAAAACACGGGCCAGACAGGTTCGATCGTAAATCTTCAGGACCCTCCTGGATAACGGGATTTAGAATAAAAAAATTTCAGGGCCCTCCTGGATAATGGGATTTAATTTTAAAAGTTCTCAGGACCCTCCTGGATAATGGGACCTAGTTAAAATTCAAGACTTGCATTGATAACAAGATTTAGCGTGGGTTCTACCTTTAGGAAATACAAGTTAACTTTGAAGTTTTTCACTCTTAGGATGGGATTTAATTTTCAGGGACCTCCTGGATAATGGGATTTAGCTTTTAAATTCTTATAGCTCTTCATAGGTAACATGATTCGGTTAACACTCACAAATGTGCCCAGATACCAAACTGGGGCAGAAAGGTTTCTTTTTTTCTTTGTTTGTTTTGACAATCAGCCGCCCACCTGGAGAACAAGGGAATACATTTCAAGTTTTGGCAATCAGGCTCCCACCTGGAGAACAAGGGAATACAGTTCAAGTTTTGGTAATCAGGCGCCCACCTGGAGAATAAGGGAATA
>NW_017672216.1:0-2598 GCF_001879085.1 Nicotiana attenuata
AGAGGGTTGGCAATTTTGGAGAAGTCTTTAATGAACCTCCGGTAGAATCCGGCATGTCCAAGAAAGCTCCTTATGGCTTTGACTGATGTTGGCGGTGGCAGCTTTGCTATGACATCAACCTTTGCTCTATCAACCTCTATTCCTTTGCTTGACACTCGGTGTCCCAAGACTATACCTTCTTGTACCATGAAATGGCACTTTTCCCAGTTCAGAACCAAGTTAGTCTCAATGCATCGTTTCAGCACACGCGTCAAATTTACTAGGCAGTCCTCAAATGAATTCCCCACCACTGAGAAGTCATCCATGAACACCTCCATTATATTTTCTACCATGTCAGTAAATATGGCCATCATGCACCTTTGGAATGTGGCGGGTGCATTGCATAGACCAAAGGGCATCCTCCTGAAGGCATAAATTCCGTACGGGCATGTGAAGGAGGTCTTTTCTCTATCCTCAGGGGCAATGGAGATCTGATTGTACCCTGAGTATCCATCCAAGAAGCAAAAGTGTGACCTCCCTGCCAATCTATCCAGCATTTGATCAATGAAAGGAAGTGGGAAGTGGTCTTTTCTGGTGGCCAGATTCAACTTTCTATAATCCATGTAGATTCTCCAGCCTGTGACAGTTCTGGTTGATATAAGTTCATTGTTGTCATTCTTTACCACCGTCATGCCACCCTTTTTAGGTCACACATTGAACTGGGCTAACCCAGCTACTGTCAGAAATTGGAAAATAGATTCCCGCATCCAACCATTTATCACTTCTTTCTTCTACCACTTCATGAACCTATTGGGTGATGAACTTCTTTTATGTGAATACAAATTGCTAGTTTATAATCTTTATTTGTTCAACTTCGTGTTCGTTGTAGTTAATTTGACAGGATCCTCAATAGCGCTGCCTATTTAGTGTGATCAAACTTGGAAAAGAGTGCATATTTAGTGTTTTGTTGAACAACCACTCCTAGATTTAGTAGGAATCTTTAATTGCCGGTTTAAAAGCACAGGATTAGGAATAACGAAGCCTTGGGTGCAAAATGCTAAAAGTGTAAATTGCTAAATAAAGCAAGCTAGGGTATCTCGGGAGAGTGCAATAGTAGATTACTGTGATACTCGGGAAGATTCGGTAAAGATTAGTGTTCAATGATTGATTAGAGGTTGTGTGGGTTAAATTGTATGAGCATAAACAGGGATTCCATTCAATAGGGAAATCATTGCCTTAGCTTTTCTCATAATTGGTTTACACCCTTTTTTTAGTTACCTCCCATATGATCAGCTTAGACTTGAAAGTTAGATTAGAAAGAAACACTCAAATTGAGAAATTTTAATATTGGGACAGCTGATTCGAAGATTGGTGGGTCTGAAGTGTGCAATTGACTAGCTTAACTCTCTGCTGTGACTACGACTCCGGATACTTTAAACCGGCATTATATTGCGCACCGCATTGTCCTTTTTATAAGTCATAGTTGGCGTGATCAAATTTGGCGCCGCTTCCGGAGTTACGGAATTTCATATTGCCATTGACAGAAAATATAAAGATTCTTAATTGTAGCACTTTCCTCCTCTACCAAACTCTTTTCATTGAATAATTTGTGTTGTTGATCTGGTACACACGTGCATGCCTAAAACTACAGACTGGAGAACTACTTGAAGGATCACAGAACCCAGCACTAGAACATTCCGGCATTGAATCGTGCATAACAAAAACTTCAACAATCACAACAAAACACACCAACTCGAAATTTACATGGGAGAATAAACGGACCCCAACGGAACGTCAGAAATATCAAATGGCACCCTCCTGTGCCTGAAGGTGCACTTCTATAACGGGCACAACCACAGCTGACACAATCTGCCAACTGCCATATGTCGCCCCATACAAGCTTGAACGTTCCAGGATCAACAACACCAACATCACACTTGTGCAGAACAAGGGACTTTTTTCTGGACACAAATCATAATACCCTCAGCAGCACTTAAAACTTTCCTGTCTATTTGGCAAATCAAAGCAACCCGAACTTGACTCCAGAAGCAAATCCAGATTATTATTGTTTCCATTCTCGCGTAACAGGAGCTGCTCAAGGTTGACTAGAACTCGCTCCCATAAACATTACATTGGTATGAGTTGGTCAGCATAATTCACAACATATTCCATCCTCCCACAAGACGCCTGCTCACAGCAATGATGAAATTTGAGTTTCATAACTAACACAATGGAACACTACACGTAACATGGGGCAGGTTAAAGGATGTTTGTTAATGTGTCCCCACTCATGGTTGCCAGAACAGTGTTGGGACAAACGGTTTGACATGGTATTTGTCAGACAGCTTGAAGAAATAGTTGGAGGCCTCGGCGGGGACATTTTCAGGAGCAAACTGGACGAGAAGTCAGGATTAGGGCTCGAACAGAATGGCGCAGAATTGGGACACTTCAGAAGAAAGCATTTCCATCATTTTCATGAACAATATTATTGAAATAAAATATTATTTCAAACATCGTCAACTGTTGTTTTCTTCTTAAAGTGCCATATATACACTTATAGCTTTAACAATTAGAAGTGCTGCACACTCGTTATATGTACTATGTGCAAGATACATATTA